>NC_056729.1:1833862961-1834057961 GCF_019279795.1 Protopterus annectens
CTCAGCACTGAAATAAATAGGACATGCTGGAGGGACAGATTCATAACCCAGAGGCTCCCTTCACTCTGGAATAAAATCCCAGTCCAGGTTAGGCAGAGTCCCTCATCGACTCTCTTCAAGGGGAATCTTGATGAGTGGATGGGAGATAGTAGGTTTACCCCGGGTATCACTTCTGTGTCACTGTTAGACAGAGGCACAGTATACTAACCTCGAAAAAGGGCATAGCAAAATTAATTTAAAATGGGTGGCGAAAGCCAAACATACTCTGGCTAGGCTTATAAATGCCCTAGGGCAGATAGCCTAGTATGAATCTATGAATCTATAAAGAGAAGTGTGACACATTGTCTATGTAACTGGGCTAGCATGTTGTATGTAGATCTTGCTAATTTCTTACCATTAGTGGAATTATATTACTAACTTACTGGTACAGCACTTGTAACAGCTTCAAAGCACCGCTTCACTCATCACTGCTGTAATAGTTATCACACTCAACTAGAAAGCCTGACACACAGCAAATAAAATGAGGAGATCGCCTACAGATGAAAAATGAAATTAAAAGTCGTATCGACAGAACTTCATTGATGGTGGTTAACTAGATGGGTATACTAAGAACACTTTATGTTTTCTAGTACAGTTTAAGAATGCACTAAAATATAATTTAAGCATTAGTAACGTTTTAATATACCAAAATAATTATAATGACAGAGCAAGGCTCTGTAGTCTTAAATATTCTTCAAATAGCTGAAGTAAAACAGGTTTCATGTTTTATGAAAAAGATCAACAGTCGGAGTGAATGACCAAGTCACTGGCAAGATTGTAGTGCATATACAGTGATTCTAAGTAAATCACATTTCAAATAGTTTTGCCGCATAATTTTTCAGAGTTCATTAGGAAGAATAATCCATAACAGAACACAAATGGAGAAATCTTAGGATTGCCTTTTATCTAAGAGCCCTCGAGTATGTTCTTATTTGTCACATAAAAACAGTATTCAGTCATTAATGAATCATTTTTCATCCTGAAGTGGCTCTTGGCTAGCAGATTGCTACAGATTAGACAAAATACTCCTCAGAAGTGCTACAGTAGACTAGGAGCTAGGCTGCTTATAAAAGTACTGGAGATATATTAACCCAACATGGAGGTAATGACAGTTTGAGGGGCATAGTGCAGCATCCAAAAGAAAACATTCTGATTTTCCACAGCACAGTGCTTCTAAGAAAGATACAATGCAGCTCAAGTCACAAAAATGATGCTTCAGTGAACTTGCATCAAACCACTGAAATAGATATAAGCAAACAGATGCTCAAGGATATATATTTTTTAATGTACTTTACATTATATTAAACACAGAGCATAACGTGGACTTGCAATTCATTATATAGTAACTAATTCAGTCTCTCATACAATATTCAGTTTGCTGCTAAGGATAAATATGAATCAGATTCTACAATTAAGCCAGATGTTTAGAGCAGTTTTAAGTGGATATAAAACATCATGCATTAAATTTATCCGAAATCGCCAGCATGACAGTACTGTATCATGTCCTGTTTTGCCAGAAACTTCCAGATGTAATATTCAGGACTTTACTTGTTTGAGTGATACATGTCTAGAGAAAGACCTAGTAAAATCTTTCTAAACAGCAGGACGGTCTCATTTCTTTCTTCTACGTCACGTCCATATTGCACATCTGAAGACATATTGAGTAATTCTACGTCTTAAGCAGAAGACCAGAAAGCAGTATTCTAGATTCACAAATCCTTTTTATAGTAACAATAAGTTTCAACTCTATTATAATTTATTGCACACTTAGGGAATATAGCTACAACTCTATATTCTCCAAATGGTGTAGTGTCATCCCCAAAAAGCACAGCAGATTTGAAAATGAACATACCTTACAGAACACTATGGCACAGTGGAGGTCTAATGAGTATTTAGCTACACAGCAATACTTCTATCCCAGAGTATAGAAAAAAAAAGAGTGCATGGTACTGGGGCTGGTTGCAGTGGACAGCATGGTGTGCAGTTTCCTGCACAGTACCCAGTTTCTTGCACAGTACCCCACACGTGCAAGAATTATATCAGGTGTATTTATACTACCACTGGAATTCCACAGAGTTACTGTGGCATATCATGTGTCTTGGTATACCACAATATTCTCTCACACAGAGGTCAGAAATGTGTTTATTGATATTACGTAGGCATGAATAAAAATGCAATTAAAAGGGAATCTTCAACCAAGTATGGTTTACATTAAATTTTAGTCCTGCTTTTCATGGGGCTGTCCATCAGGCCATTTATTAATAAACATGTGTTAAGAGATTTTAAATGTCCTGATTAATGATGTCCAAGATAATACACTCCATGCCTTTACTTATAAGGCTAGTGAGATAAACAGTCCTATAGTTATGGTACTTGGTTAGGCCACCAGTGTGTAAAGATATTACGATGACCATTTTCCAGGCTTTACAAATGTAACAGTTGAGAGGGTAGAGGTTAAGTTGGGGTTCAGATAGACCATATTTAGTACTGATAATCAGGCAACCTGGTATATTATTACGGCCCATGCATGAGGTGCTCTTAGCTTTTAAGACTAATAGAATATGTTGCATAGCAATAACTGGGGGTGAAATTGTGGAATCTTCAAAGTAGCTATAACTGTGGGAGGATTACATTTTGCACTAAATTTATCAGCTAGGATATTATCCATTTACTTTGAGGCAGTGTATGCTTGCATGCAGTATTACTGCGGACTAGCTCTGAACATTATTGGGCATTCGTTCTTAACTTCCTGACATAGCTAACGAAAGTTTTCTAGTTATTTTTTTTTTTTTTTTTAGTAGCTATTCTAATTTCATTCTCGTAATGGTTCCTATAAGCTGTTTGCTAGTTTGCTCTTTACGGTAGTTAGAAAGAGACCTCTTATAAGCGTTAATCAATTTCTTCCTCTTGTTGTATAATTTATTTATACTGGTATTCTACCTTAGGGGGTTCTTTTTAAATTCCTCATTATGTTTGGTGCAGATAAGAATCGACTCATCAATATAAGCATGTGGGGAGGTACAAGTCAGAAGCATAGGCAGCAGCTTTAGCAATGGGCTCCGGTGGAGAATTATATTAGAATTTATTTAGGCCAACAAATAATTGAAAAAGGTTTGCTTTTGAGTAGAGAATTACATTAGAATTTATTTAGGCCAACAAATAATTGAAAAAGGTTTGCTTTTGAGTAGAGTCTCAAAGCACAGTGGTATTTGTAAGGGACATGCAACCAGTTTTCAAGGAAAAAGTAATTTTTTTTTTTTTCAATAATTTTTTTATTTATTATTTTTTTTTCCATTGGTCTAAAACATCATACATAGTATAACAGGTAGAGGTAAGACCTCTTCACAGTAAGTAGATGATATACATTGAGGGTAATACAAACAAAAATAAAACAATCAATACTATTTACACTATATACATACATGCTTTCTATATTTGAGAAAAAAATTGTTACATTTCAGTGAAAATTATTGTGATTGTGAGTATGTCTTAGAAAAAGGAGGGAGAGGGAAAAGAAGAAATATTTATTGAGCTATAAATATAGTTTTTAATATGGGATCTCTTATTTGTAATTGAGTCTGATGTATTGTCATGAGCTAGACAAGAATGATATTGAAGATTTGTTCCCATAATTTCTTGTGTTTGATGTTTTTATTACCCTTGTCGATTAAAATTTTATGGGCTAAAAGATGTTTGGTCGCCATTAATTTAAAATTCTCCCAGGATATGTTATTTAGGTTAAGCCAATTGGTTGCTATATAGAGTTTCAGTAGGAGAAAAATATTGATCATAGTAATTGCTTGAGCTTTAGACATGTTGTTTGGTAGGATATGTAGAAGAGTGAATTCCCAGGTGAGTGTGGATGTTTGATGGCCCATTTTTTGTAATTGGAATTTAAGGGAGTTCAAAAGTTTAAATACACATTTACAACTCCAGAATAAATGGAGAACATCAGCCGTTTGCATTTTACAGTGAGGACAAAGAGGGGATTTCATAGGGTTAAATTTATGTAAGATATCGGGTGTGAAATGTGCGTCATAGATCATCAGCTGGGTAAATGCCAATTTCTTAAGAGGTATGGATTTGTTTGTTAAGTTGATAGCTTGGTTTAGTTGAAGGGTATTTTATGGATGGATTGTTCTTTCCTCCAATAGTCAGAAACAAGCAAATTGTCTTGGAATTTAATGTCTTTGATTAGTTTATATGTATTAGTGATATATTTTTTAGTTGAGAGGATGGTCTTTCATAGCGAGTTACAGATTGTTATATCATTGTTGCTTATATATTGGCATTTTGTAAATAGCTGGCACATAATTCTTTAATTTGCCTTAGAATCACTAGATAGGATTTGGGGAGGTTCAAATGATTTCGTAATTCTTGTATAGAACCGTTGATGTATGGGTACATATCTTGGATGGTTATATTAATTCATTTAGGAAAGGGATTCAGGTTTAGTGGCGGATTGTTAATTTTAAGGTTGGGATTTTTGTATAAGGGTTGTAGCATCATCATAGCTAGAGTCAAATTTAGATAATTGAAGAGTTTTTGAGTTAGTGATATGGAGTGTTTAAGGGGTTCTAGTATTTTGCATGGTTTTATTAAACTTGTATTTAGAAATGGTAAGGCTTTGGGGTTGATATCCAAGCTTTGGATACGTCTTTGGTATATTATTGCTCCACATCGGGGAACCAGTCTTTATTCTTTTGGTTGTATTCAGCTATTCGCAGTACTCTATTAGCGTTCATAATTAGGTAATATGTCTCGAAATTGGGAAGGTCTAGACCACCTTTGCTTTTTGGAGTCGAAAGTTTGATGTATGAGATTCTGTTTTTTTTTTTTGGTTTCCATATAAATTTTGCGAGGAGGTGTGAATTTGTCTAAAAAATGTATTGGGTATATTTAATTGAGTAGTCATGAATATGTAAAGTAATCTGGGTAGTACCTTCATTTTATTTACTGAGATTTTTGCTAGGAAAGGTAGTTTTAGATTTTTCCATCTTATTAAGGTCTAAAATAATATTTTGCCATTTTTGAGTTATATTATTTAGGTAAAAGTGATGCCTAAGTAGTTGATTATCTCTTTTGTTTTTATTTTTCCTATTAGTGGTAAGAGCGAGAATGGTTTAGGGGTTTTTAAAGGAAATATGCTGTTTTTTTAAGATCAATTTGTAGTTTGATATCTTTGAGAAGTGTTCTATAGCTGATAGTATTTTGTTTACATCTGAGACTGGTGTGGTACAATAGATATTCAAATCATCTGCAAAAGCTGAGAGGAAGATTTTGGTATTAAAAATTATTGGGGGGTTGTGGTACAGATTTTGTTTCATATTTAAGAAGAGTGGTTCAAGATATAACATGGGAGATAAAGGGCATCCTTGACGGGTTCCATTTTTAATTGGAATTCTGTTAGACCAAGTTTTGTTGATATATAAAGATGTACAAGGCTTATTGTATACAATTTGTAGGATCTGGATACATTTTTGTGGAATATTAAAATAGGGTAATGTTTGGAGTAGAAAATGTATATTTACTCTATCGAAGGCTTTATGAGCATCAATAATTAGAGCATATATGTTTAGGTTATACTGATTAACTCTTAATACTCTAATATCCAAGGCTAATGTGTTATCACTTGTTTGCCTGACTGTTGTGAAACCAGATTGTTTGGGGGAGATAATTTTATCTAGTAATTTTTTCAGTCTATTTGCAAGTATGGATGTTAGTATTTTGGTATCAATATTTAATAGTGAGATGGGTCTGCAGCTGTCTGGGTTTTTTGCGTCAGCTTGATCCTCGAGTATAAAAATAGTTTTAGATGCATTAAAGTGTAGGTCATTAATTTTATGGTTTATTATATAGTTCAGTATATGGAATAGAATTTGAGCTAAGATAGGGGAGAAGGTTTTGTAGAATTCAACTGTGATACCATCTGGGCCTGGGGCTTTGTGTGATTTCATTTGGTGGATAGTCGTGGTTATTTCACTGATAGAGATAGGTTCGGTTAACCTTTCTCTTGTTGCTTTGAATCTAGTTTCGGGAAGTCTAGTCTTTGAAGGAAACTGGTTATTTCTTCTTTGGAGGTTATTGATGTTTGGTCTCCATAGGTCTGTGAATATATTCGTTCAAAAAGATTTTAGTAATATCTTCAATATTCATGTAATGGGTGTTTTCAAAGAGTATTTCGGATATTTGGGAGGAGGGTTTAGTTTGGGTTATGATTCTGGCCAGTGTTCGCGATGGTATTTGTATTTTGTTTGCATAGTTAGCTAGCATTTTGGTATCATAAAAGGATAGTTTGCTGTTGTGTAATAGGTATAGGTCTTTTTGAAGTTTCAGGATTTCAGATTCAGTTTGGATATTATAATTTGTTAATAGGTCATTCTCAAGCTTTTGAATTTTGGCTTCTAGGTCTTGTTCTTCTTTAAGATGAATTTTTTTGTAGTAGGATGCTTTTTTAATAAGTATTCCCCTAATTTGGGCTTTGGTTGCCGCCCATCCGATATCTACCGGTAGTTGAGGGTTAATAATGTTAGATAGGGTTGATAGGAGTAAAGTTTGAATGTCGTTTATTTCCTTTTTGGTTAGGAGGTTGGGGTTCAATGACCAATTGTAGCTTTTTTTTTTTTTTTTTTTTTTTTGTGTTCATTGCGATTCCATTGAGGTTTAAAGTGATTTTGGAGTGGTCTGAGAGGTATCTAGTGTGTACGGTCATTTTTGGGGCTAGTTTGATAAATGAGTTTGAGATAAAAAAAATCTATTCTCGACCACATTTTGTGGCAGTGGGAGTAAAATGTGAATCTGTTGGATATATTTAGGCCATCTCCATACTTAAAGGGGTCATATAACTTGTAATCTTGAATAAGTTATCTTAGTGCTAAATGAGCTTGTTTATTAGGTATTATATTTGTACTTGTTTTGTCTTCGTCAGGATTTAGATGTGTTCCAGTCTCCACCTAGGATCATGTAATAATCTTGGAATTTATTTAAGATGGGGCATAGTGAGGCGAAAAAGATGTGTTGGTTTTTACAAGAGGCATAAACATTAAGGACAAGAAGAGGTTTCGGAAAATTTGGAATTAGGATAGTTATATAGCACCATCTTCCCTCTTTGTCCACTTGGGTTTCTAAAATTTTATCCTGAAACTGTTCTTTAATTATTATAGCTACTCTTGCACTACTAGATTTGCCTTCAGAAGCTATGATATTCCTTATCCATTTTTTCTCTTTAATTTCTGACCATTGTTCAAGTGTTAAATGAGTTTCCTAGGTCAATATGAAGTTAGATTTCGCTTTCAGGATGAGGTGTAAGAAAAGTTTTCTTTTCTTCGTATTCTGGAGCCCTTTGATATTCCAGGAGTCAAATTCCCACATTTATGTAATTGGGTTGCTTGTGTACTAAGTCTAGAGTGATTGTTTGGGATGTTGATTTCTGTTCAAGTTTTGATAAAATAAAATTAAGAAAGCATCCTTTTATTCCAGTCCCCACCCAGTGCCTAACCACCACCCCTTTGGACCAGGAATAGAGCAGGGAGTAGGTCTTTATTAGTTTTACAGATTTGTAGTATAGTATATTAATTATGAAATGGGTTATCATATTTAAGTAATGAAAACTAGTATCCCATTTTCTCTATATATACAAAGCTTAAACCAATTCCCTAAAAAGCACCACTAAAGTATCCCTAATCTCCTCAATAGTTTTGTATCTAATAGAATACTCAAAGTGTACATTCTGTGTGATTATCAATAGCCGAGAGGTGAGATTTGAAAATGTCTTCTATTAGAACCATTAAATTAAGTAAAGGTCCATTAAACAAGGTTTTTAGTATAAATGTACAAATAAGTGTTAGTATAATATAAAAATATATTAGAAGATATTAGTAGAACTATTAGTTATATCCTTCACCTATTTTCACTAACATTAAAAATAGTATATATACATATATATTTTGTGTGTTCTCCTTTGTTTTCTGTTCTTCTCTGCCTTCTTTTCATTAGTGTTATTTCCTTTCCCTTCATGGTATAAATAGGGCTGTACGTCCATAGCATTCTATCTGTTGTCTGTGATGTTTACCTGTTTTATTCTATTTGTGGAATTCAGCCTATAGGTATAAGAAAAATATCACTATATTACCTATCTGGGCCCCATAGTAGGCAGGTCAAGCCTCAAATCCCCTCTTAAGATGAGGGACACCACCAAAACAAGGGGGTATAAAGGTCCAAAATCAGGTAAAATATTTAAACATCACTGCAGAGCATTTAAGAGTTGATGGTACAACAGACGCTGCTCTAGCATACATTCTCTGAACAAGAAGACATATGATGCTCCAACATCTGGTATCACCGATAGACATACAACACTCCCCATACAAATCTATGCAGCACTTTTCTGAGATATGTTAATACTACTAAGAATGTAAAAATTGGCTTTCACATTATAATATGTTTCAACAGTATGTGTTTGGGCCATCCAGATTGTACAGCATCATAAACAATGACAAACAGTATATCTAAAGTGGAATACAAAATGCACTGCATATGTGTTCTAGTTTTTAGTAGAGTACATGTAGTGCATACTTTTTGTACACTTTCTTTGAAACCAGTACATTATTCTTTTTTTAATTTTTGTTACTGCTGTTAGTAAAGGCTAAGTACTAGTTTAGGGTTTAATAATGTCAAAGGCTGTAGCATAGTTTTTATTGCACAATATTTGGAAATCAGATAAAACTTGAGAGTACTGCAAACTGTGCAGAATGTGGGTATCCAGTGTGTCACCTGAAAGAGCAACTTAAAGAGATGAGATTGCGGTGCTCAGTATGGATTATCTAGAAGTAAGCAACTGTGGACATGGGTAAAGCCTGTATCGCATAGCTGGGAAGAAATGTTCAGCAAGATCTTTATCTCAAGTCTTGGCAACGTAGTATTGGGTAGCACAGTGGTGCAGCGGTTAACGTTGTCGCCTCACAGCAAGAGGTTCTCCGGTTCGATTCTCGGCTGGGGTGCCTTCTGTGTGGAGTTTGCATGTTCTCCCTGTGTTCGAATGGGTTTCCTCCGGGTACTCCGGTTTCCTCCCACACTCCAAAGACATGCATCTGGAGCATTTCTCCCTGGGCCTCCGCTAAAACAGGCTCTGTGGAACCTAGTCGGACTTTCCCAGTCAACAAATGTTAAATAAAATAAATAAATAAATAGTAGAACAATGAACAGAGCTTTGAGTTTGTGGAACCTTATGTTTAAGGAACATGCATAAATATATTTCCTTAGAGAATTTTGTTATGTTTGGGAAACAATTACAAATGCATTTGCAGAAACTGTCATTTGCAGCTGTTTATGTATCTGAAAATTTTCTAACCTCTAACTAGTGTACAACATCTAAAACATCATAGGGCGGGGTCCTCACCATACCACATAAATTTGACAACAGGATCTGGTAAAATTACAGATGGTTGACATAGGCTCATTTATGAATTTGTATCTTCCTTCTTAAATATTGTAGTAGTATCCAATATAAAAGGTCATGTGGTTATATATTTGTGTGCATAGGGGTTAAGCTTTGGCTGTTTGATGTTTTGGGATAGATTTGAGAAGTGACATCTGTTGGTGAGAAGGTGTGTGAAAAACAAAATGACAACATGTGCATTAGTGCTAAATCAACAGTCTAAAATGTTTTTTCTTTTCCCTTTGTTTGCGTTTTTGAAATCAGACCGCTCGTCGTTCGCTTGATGTGTAGCATTGTAACAGTTGAGTAAGCGTAGGGGGACAATCTGAGCTCGCTGGATATCCCGGAATTGTTACATTTTGAAAAGCCTGGTGAAGAGCATGGAGGGATATTTTGGTTCCTCTAGGGCTAATTTCTGAATTCTTGTCACTGTTTTCATGGAGCTTTTTATAGTGCAGTCTGATATGCTTCAAAAAAACGGTTGATTGTCAGTAATGTATTCTTCTGTAGCTATGTTGTCTTAATTCAAGTTGTCAGAGTGTAAATATCTAATTAAGCCTTAAGAAATACGCAAGACCACTCCAAAAGAACAGTTGCTTTCCAGTATTGGAGGATTCTTGCTGAGGTACTGGTCGATTCTATCCTATGTTATAAGTTTGTGTTTTCTCTCTCATGGAGGTTCATTCTGTGTTTCATGTTCAGTGACTATAATACATGCATCATTAGAAAAGCAGTTCTGCTGTATATTAACAAGGTGTTGTCTGTATTTATGCACCTATAAATTTAGTAAGAAATACCTTGGCTCTGATAGGAAGCCCAACACTGAATTCTGAGCCAGATGTATAAGAACTTAAAGTGCGTAAAGGTTAAACTTTAGCTGCTTGATGTTTTGGCATAGTTTTGGGAATACTGACATCTGTTGGCGAGAGGATGTGTGAAAAATAAAATGACAATATGTGCATCTAGTGCTACACCAACAGTCTAAAATGTTTTCTTTTCACTTTGTTTGCATTTTTGTCGTCAGAGCACTCGTCGTTCGCTTGACGTGTAACATTCTAATAGTTGAGTGAGCGTAGGGGGACAAACAAAGCTGGATATCCCGGAAGTGTTACATTTTGAAGAGCCTGGTGTAGAGCATGGAGGGATATTTTTGGTTCCTGTCGTGGGAAAATGAAAAGAAAGAGGCAGGTCTAATTGTTTTCGGTCAGCCTCATGGTGTTTGTACTGATACATCAGTACTACCAACCTGATGATATAGGCCTACAAAAGTTCAAGAACTCAGCAGAAAGCAGAAAACAGTCTTGGATGCCCAAAATGCGATCGATCATTCATCCAGTGATTATACATCACTCTGGTGAGTATATTTAGCGATCTAATGTTGGGTTTCTCTTGAAAACAGCTAGGAAGGTGTCTCTGGCTTCCTTTTGGTTAGCGATCATATATTTAATTTCTTCTGAGTGAAAAATTAGTGTTAGGGTATTTCATTTGAAATGTTTTTTCTTTCAATTAGGAACTTACAATAAGGAGAAAGAAGCTGTCTTGCTCGTCTTATTTGGGGGGAATCTTGGGCCAGTGATATTGTATTATTGTTCCAGTTAACAGTTCCTTCACATTTTTTTGCAGTCAGCAAGATTGTATTGACATCTTGGAAGTTTAGCAGTTTTGCATAAATAGGTCTGGGTTTATAAGTTCCTTGGGTTTCTCTTAGTGCTCTGTGTGTTCTTTCTATTATTTGTTTAGCTGTTCCAGGATCTTTGAGCAGTATGTTGAAGATCTGCATTATAGAGGGAATCAGTTCATTATGGTTTATAGCTTCTGGGATGCCTCTTGTGATAATATTATTCCTTCTGGATCTTGTTTCCAGGTCCGAGATCTTATCTTGAATGTTTTGAATTTCTTTATCGTGGGAGTCAGTCTTTTTGGTTATTAGAGTTATTTTCTCCTCATTTTCCATGGTTTTGGCTTCAGATTTATCCAGTCTGTCCAATATTTGGTTGAAAGTATTTCCAAATGATTGTAGTTGTACAGTTATTCTTTTATTGCCTCTTGTATGGGAAGTAGGGCTGTTTTAATATCCTCCAGGTTTGCTGGTTGATAAGATTTATTTTTGTTTCCAGTTTTGGATGCATCTGTTTGTTTTATTATCTTCTGCCTTTTTGAGTTCAAATCTTTTTCAGGAGATAGTAAATCCGAAAGTTTGGTTTTTGATGTGGTAGTGTCCATGTTTTTATCTTCCTTTGATATCCTGTGCTGTTTATTGTCTTCAGTTTTGAATGTAGTTTTCAGTAAGCAGGACTGTAGGAGCACACGATTTAAGTTAATTTCTCTGTATCCTTACAGATCTTACTTGATTATAGGTTCATAGGTTTATACTAGGCTATCTGCCCTAAGGCATTTATAAGCCTAGCCCAAAGTTATGTGGCTTATGCCACCCCTTATGTTAGAAATAATGTGCCCATTAGTTTGTTGTGCCTCTGTCCAGCAGTGACACAGAGATGATGATTTCTTGCCTCACATGGACTGGGATTTTATTCTACAGCATGGGGAGTCTCTGGGTGAAAGGTTTAAGTCACTTGCTGTAGTGGTTCTGGTGGATTTGGATTTTTGTGGTGGAGCATGTCCATTAATTCGGGTTGGTCATGGCCTTGTATGTCAGGGCACAGGTCACCTCTGAGCAGACTGTATGCAACTGAATAGAGTTGGAGTTTCTTCAGTCTGGCAGTATATGACATTTATCCTTTGGTGAGGAACGGGGTCTCTCCAACTGCTGCAGGTGTCAGATGAGATACATCATCATTGGTCTGATAAGTGAAGAGTACAGGTGATCTGAATCCTTCATGATCAGATGGGCAATGTAGAAGGTCTTTTTCTGTGGGTTGCCACCCATATAGTAGGTTGGGGGTATCTTGTTTTTCCAACTTCAGGCCATGGCTCTGGCATCAGCTATCAGGAAGGATGTCTGTATCCGATGTACTATCCACTATGGCACCCAGTTTGCAGTCATCTGCAAACTTTGTCAGCCATAGTCCTCCTATGTCATGGAGTCTGACATGCTCCCAGCAACTTAACCCTGTGGGTTCTGTCCTTTGCAAGGTCAAGGTAGGCTGTATGGACTGCCTTTCCTCATCAATGGCCTTGGTAACTGTTTCAAAGTCGGCAAGATCTGCCCTTGACAAAGCCAAACTGTATGTCCTTGTTTATGAGTTCCACTATGATCCTCTCCATAGCTTTGCAGACCAGGCTTGTTAAGCGTCCTAGAGGAACCGGGCACATATCCTGTGGTAAGGGGCAAAATTAAACAGCTGCCTTATGACACCATCCGTCCCATTGATGCTGTGTTTTTATTTATTTGAGATGTCTGGGGCTACACTCTGTTGGGATAGAACCTGTCTGCCAGTATGCTGGCAATGTCTGTGGGTTCAGTGATTTTACCCAGGTTTCACAGCACAGCTGAAGAAGGCCTTTGTCTTTGAATCTGAAGCAATTTTTTTCTCAAAGTTGGCCTTGGATGATTTTATGGAGTTTACTGGACCAGTCACTTTTCCTTGGCAACTTTATTTTAAAGTTAAATAGAGTTGATATTTCAAGATATTTTGTGGAAGTTGGTTCTGAATAATCTTCTGGGTTAGTTTTATTCAAGATATTTAGAGGAGCTAAGGATTAGTAGTGCTTACAGAACAGCAGCCATCTTTGAATTAAAGAAAGGTAATTAATTTATGATCCGATTTAACAAGGATGACACATATCGAGATGTACAAGAAGTGGTTACATTTGTGATGACTAAATTAAGGTTACTGGCACCCCTGGCAGGATGTCTATTTGTAAAAGGGAGTTAACATTTATAATGTCAAGGAAGCATTTAGTATACAGACCAGTGGCACTGTAGGTCCACCAGTTTATAAAAAGTTGAAGTCTCCCAAAAGAAAGGTGATGGGCTTAATGGAGATTAAGACTGCCATCATGTTCACACTGGAGCATAGAGTGTGTTACGTCCAGCTATGAAGTGCTAATTAGCCTGGTTTATGGTAATTTATACTATTAGGAGCTCAAATGTGATGTCACAAGGAATATGTTGTAAAGTAAGGCCATCTTTGACAAATAATAACCCCCCTCAGCTGCCAGTAGGTGTGAAGACACGATAAGCACTATACATAGGATTAGAGGGAATGCTTTCATTACTCTGAAACCAAGAGTCTCTAACTATGCATATACGAATGTGTTCAAGTGGCAGGACATGCTCAAGATTGGGCATGTTTTTGCTAATACTCCTGGCACTGAGCAGAGCCACATTAGTGTGTTCTAAATTAGAATTCACTAGTTTGGATCATCAGTCAGCTGGACTACCTAAAAAAAAGGTACTGGGGGCACCAAAGGTTTTAGACAGAAGGCAGACCATCCCTAGCAAAGTAAGAGTGCTGGTCACCCATCTCATCCCAAATGGATACTGGATACCCCCAGAATGACACCAGCTATGTAGCCAGTTATTACGGCCAATTATATTATCTTTGAATCTCATTATTATTCTGGGAGGTAGCAAAATACCACTCAAGGCAAATGCATTTCCTACAGACACATGTGCAGCAAAGCTCAACCATAGCCTTCTGATACCTCTGCGGTTAGAGCACCTACGGTCATGTGGATCACTATCAGGTCATAATTCTGTCAGCATGGAGGGATCTGAAAGCCAGTTATGTCCCATATCATGGCTCCAGAAAGACAGCTGTCACCCTCTTCTTACCCAGTCAGGTGAGGGTGGTGCTCTTATGCCCAACAATGATAAATAACCAACAGTAAGCTTACTCCTAGGTGATCAACATTTTATTTGCGAAAATCAATACAGCTCCTGCCTCCGATCTGCAGACTGCAGGCATGTCACTTCAGTGCTCCTGATCTGAGCATAATGATCTCTCTCTTTTGGGCAACTATCAACAGGAAAGGTGACTTAGAACCCCTCCTCAAGCATCTTATGTCTGAGTACACTAGATATTACTGATTTGTTACCAATACAATCATTGATTGGGTCCTAAACATGATCCTTGACCAGTGGATCTCTTCAAATATTCTTTTGTTTGCCTTTATCTGGTCATTGTAATAATGTTCTAAGTGCTCATTTAAGTAAAAATAAAAAAGTGTTAAATCCCAACTTTGCCTCCCATCTTTGCTCTGTCCATCATAAAAAAATATTTTCTGTCAAATAACCTGGATTTGCAATCAATAATGCCAGAAATTAGGACAATCATACTTACTGTTCAGAAAAATGCATGCTGATGCAAAACCTATTTTTCTATTACATTTTTAAGTGAATTTGTTTAATATTTAAAATCTGTATAGGATTTGGGCCCTTTGTCCCAGATTATTGAGCAAAAAAAACCAGCTAAGCTTCTCACTATCCAAAATGACATTCATCTCTTATAGACTCGAAGGGCAACCACTGCAAAGTGATTAACCACAAACTTACAGCAAGTCTGAGGAGAAATGGACTGAGCCTTTTACATTTGTAAAGTTTCTTCACAGACTGCTATAACTTATTCTAAGAGAGGAATTAAACATGCTAAAGCTACTTCTGAGAAACAGCCTAACTCCTTCTGCCATCTAAAGATTTTGATGGAAATGAAGACCAATCTCTAGGAGTAATAAAAGGTTTAACTTATGAACTAGACCTAATATCCAAAACTATATGCCTAATATGATTGCCAATGACTTAGTGAAAGAGTTCTAGCTAATTCATCTATATTTCTCAACATGATATATGTAGTTATTACAGATCTTTAATAAGGACAAACCTGACAATTAATCCAAAATTTCTCTTTCAAGTAGTTAACGTTTGGTGACTTAAAACTGCACTCTGCAGAATCAACACATGCCACGACATGAATAGGTTCATAGCTACTAGGCATGCATTCCAGGATGCCAGTAAGGAGTCTAGCCCAAACTTCCCAATTGCTCCAAAGCACTGTCCTGTATGGAAATGAAGGCTGCGAGATCAATGTCTTCAAAGAGATTCAGCTTTAGATTACGTTCTGGTTCTCATTACATTCTCCTACATTGTCACTAACAAAATATTTGACAATATAAATACAGGCAACCTCACTGGCATAATTTTGCAGACCGGAAAATAACATTTTATTCTGGTATCATGCTAGAGTAATGACAAACTGAACAGACTGGGGGAAGGGGTTTCTCTCAAAGCAGACAAACCCAAGGTCACAAAAGCCTGGCAACGTGCCGACACTGCACAAGCTTAACTTCTGCCAAATTCACATAGAAGAAATTGGATCATTTATCAAAAACATGCAGATAAGGGAGATGTGCAGACTCCATGCAGAAAGAATGCCAGCTGAAAAATGAATTGGAAAACAAGCACTGGGAGGCACCCCAAATTACTCAAGCTTGATAATATGGTCAAATATAACACTTTTTATTGTTTTTTTTGCCCCCTCCACAGAACAAACCTGCCAAACCACCCAAACTATTATTTTTCACTCCAAGGTCACTGAACCACAGAAAGACCTCAGTGTCAGGCCTGCCTTGCTTTTTCACTAGAACTCTGCAGGAATGGACAAGACATGCGTGAGCATCTCGCTCGTTTATGTCTTGACAATAAGCAGTACCAACACAACAACAATCAAGTTTTTGAAGTTCAAGCATGAATGATTTAAGGGATGGAATGCAAGCCTGGAGAGGTTCCAGGTTCTAGTTTATAATTATCTCATTAAAAAGCTTTCAAAACTTAAGGGAGGTTTGTACACTGTTCAACCCAGGTAATGCATCCACTGGTGTGCCTTAGGGTTCTATTGCACTTCAGGCCTCTATTCTTGCTCCAACACATTTCTTTTTATGAGATTATCAACTTCCAGTTTGTAAATAATTTTGTACTGATAAGATTAGAAGATGAAACTAATGTTATGTTATCAAAAGACATTCAAAATATACTTAATTTTTTTGCTGCTTGTAGATGATTTCACACGCAGAAATTTATAATAGACACCAAGAAAACCCACTGTGTGCTCACTGGTATATTTTAAGAATCCTACAAACTAACTCTGTGGTACTCACTACTCAGAAATAACAAATTATTCATATGTCTTTGGCTTTTGCCTGCAAAGTCTGGTAGAAAAAATTACAAGAACCAGCCTGAAGCTGCTTACTGCCATGTTGCTCCCAAAAATGTATAAAAAGTACAGTTTTGTACCTACCATAAATGTAGATGTTCGAAGATCCACATTGCTGCAGTCCTAACACTTGGGTAGTCCGCTGTCCCTCGGTCGGCCCGAATATCAGAGTATAAGGCTGACGTCGGTCAAGGCGCATTTGACTGACATCAGAACGCCAGGGTACAAATCGCGCATGACCGACGCCATATCCTCAGTCTTTTTCTTGCCCCAGATGTGAGAAGACCCTAAAAAGAAAGGTCAAAACCCATAGACAACAACTAAACAACCAACCAGCCTAACACCAAAAATATGTACAATATATACAATATATACAATATACACAATATACCTCAGATGGATAACCCAACCCACACAACCACCTCAAACTACAGAGGGAAGGAGGGAGGTAATTGGACTGCAGCAATGTGGATCTTGAACATCTACATTTATGGTAGGTACAAAACTGTACTATGTTCTTCATCTCACATTGCTGCAGTCCTAACACTTGGGTAGAATCCCAAAGCAGAGGTAAGGGAGGATGGCTAAACTATAATGAAGCAGGAGCTGCCAAAATGCCCTGCAACACAGCAGTGGCAAAACCAGCCCTGGATTTAGAGTACAGTGGAAGGTGGTAATGCTTAGAGAAGGTATGCACTGAACTCCAAGTAGCTGCCTCAAAATATCCTTAGTTGCCACCCCTCAAAAATGCTGTAGAAGTGGCAGTAGCCCTAGTGGAATGAGGCCTAATCCCACCTGCAATCTCTTTGCCATGATGGCTATATCAGAAACCAATGCAAAGTCTTTCCACTTAGAAATTCTTTGTTTTGACTCGGGCTTGCCCTGAGAACGCAAAGCAAAAAGAAACTAATAACTGCTGAGATTGTCTGAACCCTTTAGTTCTGTTCAAATAATATCGCAACTGCCTGTGTACATCTAAAGTGTGCAAAATCTTTTCCCCTTTATTTTGGGGGTTTGCATAAAAAGTAGGCAAATGAATAGTTTGGTTTAAAGCCACACTAGAAACCACTTTAGGCATAAAGGAAGGATTAGTACGTAAAGATACCCTATCCTATGGAAAATTAAGAAAGGCTCAACGGCCATAAGGGCCTGCAATTCAGAAACCCTTGTTGCAGAGGTAATGGCCAACATAAAAGCAGTCTTCCATGACAAATATTTCAACTCAGCAGTAGCTGCAGGCTCAAAAGGTTGTAGAGTGAGTTTCTCCAACACAAAATTGAGATCCCAAGCAGGAGTAGGAGTCCTTCGTGGGGGTCTTATATTCTTTGCCCCTCTAAGAAATTGCTTGAACAAAGGATGAGAAAACAATGGTGGGTCACAGTCGTAGTGAGCTGAAATTGCTGCAGCATGAATCTTAATAGAAGAGAAGGACAAACCTTTGTCCAATAACTCAGTAAGATATTGAAGAGCCACACTTAAATCAGGCTCAGAAACATCCAAATCCTTAGCTGCACTCCAAAACAAAAATCTCTTCCATTTGTCTGCGTACACTTTCCTTGTACTAGGCCTTCTAGCTTCCAAAATCACATTCAAAACTTGTTGTGGAAGTTGAGACCCTCTATGGTTTAAAACAGAATATGCCAGGCTGTTAGGTGAAGAGAGTGAAGTTTGACATTGAGCAAATGACTGTCCTCCTGGGACAACAGATGTGGAATCAAAGGCAAAGGCCATGGAGGCTTCCGTGCCAGACTTCTCAGTAATGGGTACCAGTGCTGTCGAGGCCAATCTGGAGCTATCAAAATCATCCTTGGCTTGTCCTGTCTGACCTTCAGAAGTACCTTTGGGAGGAGAGGCAGAGGTGGAAAGGCATACACATGAAGATTTTTCCAACTGAAAGAAAAGAGCATCCACTTTCCAAGCTGTGGGATGAAACCTCTTAGTGCAAAACTTTGGCAGCTGGTGGTTTAGTGGAGAAGCGAACAGATCTATGTCTGGAGTTCCCCAGGACACTGTCAATGTCTGAAATACATGAAGATCCAGTTTCCACCGTGGGGATCCATGATTTGTCTGCTTAACACATCTGCTAAGGAGTTCTGTGCTCGGCAGAAACCTTGCCTGAAGACTTAGTTGTAAACTGAGAGCAGTCTCCCACAAAATCATTGCTTGCCTGCATAGAGGATAAGAATGTGTTCCCCTTGCTTGTTGATGTACCACATGACAGTTGTGTTGTCTGTTAGAATCAACACCTGCCCTGGAAGAAGTAAATCCTTGAAAGCTATTAATGCAAACTGGACTGCTAACATCTCCTTCAAGTTGATATGTAGATGCTGTAGTCTGACAGGCCACTTGTCTTGTATCCACTTTCCGTTTAGATGAGCTCCCCAAGCTTTGTCTGAGGCATCTGTCGTTAAAATTTGACTCTCCTCTGGCCGGGTCACAGAGAGTCCCTTGTTTGAAGTGACATTCCTGAGCCCACCACAAAAATTCCTTTTGAATGCAAGGTATTATTAGAATGACAGTGTCCAGATCCTGGCAGTGCTGTGTCCATACATTTTTGAGATACCATTGCAACTTCCTCATATGCAGTTTGGCATTGGGAAGCACCAGAATACAAGACGCCATGAACCCTAAGGCTTGAAGGACTGTCCTTGCAGTCAGCCCGGACTGAAGAGATAGATGATGGAAGTAAAGGGAAAGATTCTCTTGTTTGTCCGGGGTTAGAAAGGCCATCTGGGAAGCTGTATTCAGTCTTACACCCAGAAAGCACGTCTTGAGAGGGTACTAGACTGGACTTTATTTCGTTCACAGAATACCCCAGGCATCTTAGCACTGCTATCACATATTCCAAATGACGAAGAAGCTCGTCCCTTCTTTGAGCCAGAATCAGGCAATCGTCCAAATAAGGATAGATTTGTATTCCTTTTAGCCTGAAGAAAGCTATCACTGGAGCCAGAACTTTCGTAAATACTCTGGGCGCAGTAGATAAGCCAAAGGGCAATGCAGAGAACTGATACTGAGAAGTCCCAGTCCGAAAACGCAGATACTTCCTGCAACTTAGCCTGATAGGAACATGAAGGTAAGCCTCCTTGAGATCCAAAGTTACCATCCAGTGATCCTTGCCCAGCAGAGGTAAAAGCTGTTGTAACGTCAACATTTTGAACTTGGGGGAATGTCCAGATAAGTGTTGAGGATAGATAAATCCAAAATTGGTCTCCACGTGTTCCCTTTTTGGGTACAAGGAACAGGCGAGAATAAAATCCTAGGCCCCTTTCTGGCAGTAGGAACCGGCTGTATGGCCCCTATTTGGAGTAACAGAGAAATTTGCTTGTGAGCCTCTATTCTTTGTTGAGGAGGAATGTCTGGCATGCCTTGAAAAGGAGGCAAGGTATGGAAATAAAACCTGTAACGGTGGTGTATGATATCCAATACCCATCTGTCTTGGGTAATCAAACTCCAATTTTCTTTGAAAAGTGCCAACCTTCCTCCCAAAGGTGCTGCCAGGCGAGAAGGTTCTGGCAGCTGAAAAGGTAGGTCATTGGGTCTGTTTACGAAAGGACTGACCCCTGCCCTCACCTCAAGACTGTGCAGGAGAACTCCCTGTTCTAGGCCTGAAAGAGCCCTGACGTCTGCCCCTGCCATGTCTAGATCTACCCTAGACTGGGAATCATAAGAAGGATACGTCCACCCCTTAGTAGGCCAATTGGTACTAAGCTTTGGAGGGTGAACCTGCAAAACATCTGTAACAGTCCGCAGAGACTTAGCCTTGTCTTCCATTTTCTTTAAAACTGCCTCAACAGGAGAACCAAACAAGACATCAGATTGCAAAGGCATCCAAAATCCTAGTTTTAACATGGTCAGATAAATTTTGATCCTCAGCCAGGCATGCCGTGCCAAGAACTGACCCAGTGGCAGCCACCCTAGACGAGGCCTGTACAGCATCAAAACCACATTGCAAAGAATGCTTACCCACCTGTTCAGAAACATGCACTAAATCTTGTAACTCTTTACAATCAATACCTTCCGCCAGAGCATCAACCTTAGATTTCAACTGTGAAAGGAGATAATTTTGATATTTCAACATGTGAAACTGGCAATTCAAAGCTCTCATGGCTAGAGTGGAAGAAGTATAAACTTTCTTTCCCCATCTATCCAAGGCCCTGGCCTCTTTATCTGCAAGGAACCAGATTCTTGACAACAGAAGCCTTAACACCCTTAGGCCCCTGGCTAACAGTTTCTGGGTCTGCCCTAGGACTCTTAAAAGATACTTTATGAGCTTCAGGCACCTGTAATACCTATCTGGTTTAACAGGAGCAGGAGGCAAAGAATCAGGATTAAGAGAAGCCTCTGCAAACACATCTTCCACCACATTCAGAACAGGAGGTATAGCCAAAGGCCTATGCTGGGGTAAAAACAAAAATTCCCTAAGCCTTTTCCTGGAATCAGAGAAGTCCTGACCTTCCCATTTAAAAATGCTCTCTCATGGAGGAAGGGTCTCTGAAAAGAAAAATCCTCAGGAGGAGAAGCAGAAGGAGTAGAATCATCCACATCAGAATCAGAATAATGAGAAATAAAACCCCCTCCCCCCCGGCCCCCAAGGTCTTTCAAGGGGGAAGAACCTCAAAAAAAAACCCCAAAAAAAAAAAAAAAAAAAAAAAAAAAAAAAAAAAAAAAAAAAAATCCAAGCCTGGGCCCCTTTCCCATTAAAAATCCCCAACCCCCCAAAGGGGTTTTTCCCCACCCTTAAAAAAGGCCCCCCCCTTTTTTCAGGAAAAAAAAAAGGGGCCCTAAAAAAACCTTTTTTAATTTTTAAAGTAAATTTAAATCCTTCCCTTTGGGCCCCCATTTGAAAGCCTACCTCACCAATTCATGGACTTGTACATATATCTATCAGATTTTAAGTCTTCAGTTTGCTATGCTACATGTATAGAAGACTAAGTATCGTAACTGCACTCTCATTGTATACAATGTTGCTACCCGCTGCTACGGTAAGAAGTCTTCTAGAAGAATTGTTATATAAGATTATTGGTCTCGTCTCCCACTTGACCAATTTATTCTGTTTTAGTATTTTTACCGTTATTAATGTCTGTTACTATTATTTTATTGTATTATAAGATTTTCTTTCTACCAAATTAATAGTCTGCTAACAAAGGAGCTTTTCTCCCCAGGCCTCCGCTGAAAAAGGGTTTTATGCCCAGTTGGACTCTCCCAGTAAACAAATGTAAAATAAATATAAAAAATAAATTACATTGTATAAATTTTGTGAATATACCCACATCATGACTAAGTGTCCACAGTTAACTGGTAAACAAAGTTATAAAGTCTTCTGATATGAGCTAAAAATAGAAGTTATGTTCTTACCATAACGTTCCATGTTAGATGTCTTCTTCTCGCCTTCTTTCTTGCTGGATGGGTTCGGAGCCGACCTCGGCTCTGACTCTGCCACTCTAAAAGCTCGAGAGTTGGTTCCACCGGCTCGAGGCTCCCCTTATATCCCACAATGCTAGGCGGTATTACCTCAGATCTCGTTTGTAAGCTATGCCCAGCCAAAATAACTCCAGAACCACTGGAAAAGGGAAAAACCCACCTCTATAAAAGGAAGGGAAGAAGGTGACCTGAAAACCTGAAGAAGGAATATATGCACAGAATAGCATATACCTATCTACAATAGAGGTGGTAGAAAGAGAGGTCACAATCAAACTCCTCTAGGTCTGTCCAGGCTAGAAGGAGGGTGGGATGCAAGAAAGAAGGCGAGAAGAAGACAACTAACATGGAACGTTATGGTAAGAACATAACTTCTATATGTTAAGTTGTCAATCTCGCCTTCATTCTTGCTGGATGGGACCGCGTCCCTAGCACCTTGTCCCGGGTGGCCTATTGGAACAGACTCTTGAGAACAGTGGAACCAAAGTTAGCTCTATGTCTAGAAGCTAAATCCAACTTATAATGAGAAATGAAAATGTGAGGAGTAGCCCAAGTAGCCGCTGCACAAATGGTGTCTTGGAAGGCTATAGAAGTAGCCAAAGCTCTGGTGGAGTGAGCCTTAGGTTTGTTAGGCAGCTTTTGGTGTCTAATTTCATAAGCAAAGGAAATCATCTGGAGAGTGATACCTTCGAAACTGAAAGTCCCTTTCTGCCTTCTGCATAAGAGACAAACAACTGGTCAGTTTTCCTGATCTGTTTGGTTCTATCCAAATAATACCTTAACTGACGATGAACATCTAGCCAATGCAATTTTTGTTCAGACCTGTTAGAAAAGTTAGGAAAAAACACAGGGAGGTCAATGCTTTGATTTAGGTTAGACGCAGAGGCTACTTTAGGTAAAAAGGATGGATTGGTTCGTAAGGACACCCTGGCTTTATGAAACAATAGATACGGTGGTCGACTGCCGAGTGCATGAAGTTCTGAGACCCTTCTAGCTGAAGTAATGGCTACCAGAAAGAGAGTCTTCCAGGATAGCAATTTCAATGAACAGGAAGCTGCAGGTTCGAACGGGGGAAGAATCAAAGATGTGAGAACTAAATTAAGGTCCCAAGTAGGAGGAGGATTTCTTATAGGAGGTCTGAGAAGAAAAACTCCCTTCAAAAAAGCTTTGCAAAGCTTGTGAGACATGATGGCAGAATCTGAGATGCCCACATGAAAGTTAGAAATAGCTGCCGAGTAGAAGAAGATGAACCTGCATGGAAGAGTTCAGCTAGAAAATGAAGGACTATTTGGATGGAAGCAGTGAAAGGATCTATGTCCCTTCCTTGAGCCCAATAGGCAAAACGTTTCCACTTACTAAGATAAATCTTCCGAGTGGAAGATTTATGGGAAGCTATCAAAATATCTCGAACAGAGTGAGATATTTGAGGAAGCCTGGCTAAGGTTGGAATTGCAGGAACCAAGCAGTGAGGTTCAGAGAGGGGAGGGAGCAATGAAACTGACCCGATTGATGGATCAAAAGATCTGGAACTATGTCCAGATGCCAAGGTTGCTCCAACAGAAATTGATGTAGAAAGGGGAACCAAACCTGTCGAGGCCAGTAAGGAGCAATGAGGATCAATGAGGCCTTCTGAGCGATAGCTTTCTGTATCACTTGAGAGATTAGTGGGAAGGGAGGAAATGCATACAGAAGTCCCCGGGGCCAAACCTGGACTAGAGCGTCTCTGCTGGGCTGGCCTGGTAACGGGAATAGGGTGAAATAATCTCTGCACTTGCTGTTTTGGGGAGTAGCAAAAAGGTCACAGCAAGGCTGACCCCACTTGAGAAAAATTTAGAATCCTTCAGAGACCACTCGTGAGGCATGAGTATATCTCTGCTCAATTTGTCTGCGATTAGATTGGACTTCCCGGGGATATGCGTTTATCAGAAACCGCTGAGAAGAAATCGCCCATTGCCACAGTCTGAGTGCTTCTCGACATAGGGGATAGGACCTGGTTCCGCCTTGTTTGTTGATATACCACACTACAGACATATTGTCCGTCTGGATTGCTATCGTTCCCAAGGGAAGAGAGTCTTGAAGGGCTTGCAATGCTAAAAGCACTGCTCTCATCTCTAGAACATTTATATGCAAGTGGCATTCGTCTGGTTGCCATATGCCCTGGACTGTTTTGCCCTGATAATGCCCCCCCCACCCAATCAGGGAGGCGTCCGTTGTCAGAGTAGCAACCGGAGGGGGAGGAACAAAGGGGCTTCCCAGGAAGAGCTGAGGGAAAGAAATCCACCAAAGAAGATGATTCTTGCATGCTTGCGTAATCATAATGGTGTGGGACATCGGAAGTTGCTGGTACGACCATTGTGTGAAGAGCATCCATTGAAGGATTCTCATGTGGAATCTGGCTAATAGAAGTAGAGGGATAGCAGCCGCCATAATCCCCAGTACTTTCAGAACTAATCTTACTTTGACTCTGTTGCTGTGGAAGAGAAGAGAGACCAGTTTGTGTATGTCTGCTATTCTTTGGTCTGTTAGTCTCGCAGACATGTTGACTGTGTCTAGATTTGCGCCTATGAAGGTAATAGCACGACAAGGCGACAAAACAGACTTTTCGCAATTTATTGAGATGCCTAACTTTTGACAAATGCGAAAGGTGTAGTCTCTGGCCATTAACAGAAGATGCTTGGTAGGAGCTGTGAGGAGCCAGTCGTCCAAATATGGAAACACCTGGAATCCTTGACGCCTCAGGTGAGAAGCCACCACTGCCATGCATTTGGTAAACACCGGGGCAGTGGTGAGACCAAAGGGCAGGGCTCTGAATTGAAAGTGACTGGCTCCCAGCCGAAGCGGAGAAATCTCCTGGAGCATCTGTTCATTTTATATGATAGTACGCATCCTGGAGGTCTATAGAGCACATCCAGTTTTCCTTTCCCAAAAGGGGTAGGATGGATTGTAGCGTGACCATCCGAAATCTTGTTTTCTTGACCGACTTGTTCAAGATACTGAGATCCAAAATGGGTCTCCAGTCCCTGTTTTCTTTGGAACCAAAAGAATTTGGAGTAAATTCCGGATCCTTGCTGGTCTGCTGGCACTGGCTGAATGGCTCTTTTGCAAGCAACTTTGAAATTTCAACGCTGCTTGATCCCTTTGAGCGGTGGAACATCTGGAAGGGATTTTTTGATTGATTTGGAGTACGAAGAACGGAATGGAATAGCCTTCGAAATGATGGACTGTACCCACTTGTCTTGAGTTAGGGATCGCCAGGCTTCTGGGTACAGTGACATCTTCCCCGACTGCCTCCGAAGGTGTGACAGTCGGGCAACACCTCAGGGATGCTGAAAGGGCTTATCGGAAAAGGTTTCTCGATTGCCCTGGTTCTGCAGACCCCTGCCTCTAGGGCGACATCTACCATTATTGTTCCCTCTGCCTCTGGCGGGAACCGACTCTGTCGCCAGGCAAAGTCCCTTGAGATTGTTTGTGGAACCACATTTTCCCACTTTTCTAGCCTTTGGGGTAAGGCCTAGAAGGCGAGAAAACGGACTGACGGCAGAAAGAGTTTTGCCATCCGTCTCGCACCTCGTCAAGGTTTCTTTCACTTGAGGACCAAAGAGAGATGATCCATCAAACGGGAATTAGTGAAAGACGCTTAAAGGGGTCCGAAGTTGCATAGCCGCATCCAGGCATGCCGTAAGGCCACACCTGTCCCTGCGGCTCTGCTCGCTCCATCAGCTGCATATGAAAGGAGGCATGGAGGAGTTAGCTATAGAATTTAGGGTAGCCAGCTGAGTGTTCATCTTGTCCTGAAAACCCGCAGCTGTAGGATCCTTCAACATGTCACCGCTTCTTGATCAAATCTCTTTGAAGACGAGTAAAATGGCATAGGTAGTTCAGCTTAACGATAGCAAAGGTCGCTGACGAAAACATCTGCTTCCGCACCTGTCCATAGACCTAGATTCCTTGTTAGGAGGATGGACAGGCACCGAAGGATCAGCTAGTTCCTTCTTAGTGGCAGCAGCTACCACCATAGCATCCACAGAAACTCCTTGGTCAGAAATTGTTTATCTGCTGGTGCTGTGATAAACTTTGAAGGTCTCCTGGGGTGGGGTCCACTGAGTCAGGCGCCGCCCAAGCCTTTTGCTACCACCTGCATGAGGGGGTCAAGGGGGACACCCAGGAGGTGGAAGGGCGAGAGCCAAACGCCTCAAGATACACAGATTCATCCTCAAGGGTTAAGGGCTGGCAAATTTCCCCTCTGTTTCAGGATTTCTAGAATGTCTGCAAAGGACACATCTTCAGAAGGGGAACAGGGGGAACCCTCGGAATCCTCTAAATCTGTGTCAGAGGTGACAGACTCAGGTGAGTCTATGTGTTTCCTCTTACACTTTCTCTTCCTAGAGGGCTCCCCTGCCAATTCAGGAGAGGCCTCGGAAGAGGATGAGATCCCCACAGGGGATTCTTGAGGAGCTGGCTCTCTGCAGTCTGGGATGAGGGAGTGAGTAGACATAACCTGAGGCACCGAAGAGGGAGGGGCGGACGGAGCCGACTGTGGAGTTGAACCAGGTTCCAACACACTCCGCATGACCTCGAACGCACCCCTGTCAGGCAGAGCCAGAGGTCCCCACTCGAAAGCTGAGAACCCCTCGCACAGACAGTGATGGCTCGAGGCCGATGTCGGAGCTGAACTCACCAGCGCCGAGGCACCGAGAGGGAGAGCGGGTCGGACAAGGGTCCGATGCCACTCACCCTCGGAGCCGACGAGGAAGTCCGGCGCCAGATTCCTCCAAGCAAGAAATCGGAGCAGACGACGGAGCCGAAGACATTTGTATCGGCTCCGACGCTACCACAGTATCGGTTCGAACGCCCGCCCGAGCTCAAAGGAGTCGGAGGAGGAACATTTTGAGGACAGGGTCAAGCATCGACTGATGAGTCGGGCTCTGAAGCATTTGGGCCAGTGCCTCGGACTTAAGAAGTCGACTCACTACCCTCTGAAGGTCATGATCCCTAAGCCTCGGCGACCTAGAGGAGTGAGATCTATGGCTCCGTTCAGACAGCAAGGGAGACGCTGGAGCCAAATGAACGGAGCCAAGGGACAGTGACTTAGACCTCTTTCTAGATGTCGGCTCCGATGGTCTGATCGGAGCCGACAGGAATTTCAATGCCTCGACTCCAGCCGGAGCCGAGGAAACCACAGAAGCTGCAGTCTGAGACTCATCGGCTCCAGCCGGAGCCGATGTAGCAGGAGGTTTCGAAGCCTTAGGCCTCGACTCAGAAGCTGGAGTCGAGACCTAGAAGCCTTAGAGGGTTTGCCCAAGTAACAGTAAGGGAACCCTCAGGCTTAAGCAAACCTCTTAAAATAAGTTTATTTTCTTTCCTGCAGGACTCTAGGCTGAAGCCATGGCATACAGCACAAGAGTCCTGCAGGTGTAAAGGTCCCAGGCAGTACACAAGAAGTGTGACAGTCTGTCAGAGACATTTTCTGACAGCACGAGTCACACTTCTTGAAGCCTGAGACCTCTGAGTCCTTAGACATTGTCAAGAAAAGTGTAACCACACACACACTGAAACACACCGATTACACTTTACTCTACACAAGTTTTTTAGATCCCTAAAAAACACGTACACTCCACTAAGGGGATGGAAGGGCCCGAAGGCCTGAGGGAAGAACTTATAAGTTCTAGTGGAAAAGGGGTGGATAAACAGAAAGGAAAAGGGTCTAAATCCACTAAGTTAGGAAAAAAACTATAATAGGTTAAATTAAAGGGGTTTAAATAGACTATAGATTACTCTATAAATACTGACCTGAAGCCGGTAGAAACCAAACACCTCGATCGCTGTAGCGGCAAACGAGATCTGAGGTAATACCGCCTAGCATTGTGGGATATAAGGGGAGCCTCAAGCCGGTGGAACCAACTCTCGAGCTTTTAGAGTGGCCGAGTCGGAGCCGAGGTCGGCTCCGAACCCATCCAGCAAGAATGAAGGCGAGATTGACAACTTAACATGTAGCTAGCTTTGTTGTTTCACCAGTCCATTTCTCAGCTGGGGTTTTGTGTGTGTGTGTGTGTGTGTGTGTGTGTGTGTGTGTGTGTGTGTGTGTGTGTGTGTGTGTGTGTGTGTATATGTGTGCGTGTGTGTTTATGTATGTGTGCGTGTATGTATATGTGTGCGTGTATGTGTGCGTGTGTTAAGTCTACACATCCCCATGTCAGCATGTTTTTGTTGGGTGTTCCGGTGTCCTCTTTCAACATGAACACTGGAATCGACATTCATCCAAATGGGCCATAGGTCTGTGTGTATTGTGCCAAGCATACCTCTCAACCTCTTGACACAAGAAATCTAGACAAAGCCAGAAATAATGGAGGACAAAGGCCCAAAAATAGGAACAGATTTAAAATATTCCTCCTATAAACTTAGAAAGTAGCTAGATTGATAGACTTTGCATGATTATATATTTTCTGAAGGATATAAAGTCTGAAACTCAAATGACTGTCATTTTGTATTACTTAGTGGTTTTATGCCTCTGTAATTTACCAGAAAACCACAAATTTTATGAGGAACAGACAAAAAATGAGGCAAAAATCTGGACAATTGAGAGCTATGATATCCAGGTGTGTGCATCCTGCAATGAGTTAGCCCCCATTCAGGATTAGTCCCTCTGCTTGCTGGCAGTGAGTTCCTCTGTAGGCCCTGGCTCCCCTGCAGTCCTGAAAAGAACTAAAGTTGGTAAACTAATGGAGGAATGATCTGAAATATGCAGCGCTGTCATTCGCAATTTGCATGGATAATCCATTCCTTCATAAACACTGCCCTCAGAAGTGTAATGGTTTGCTACAAGTAGATTGTATACAGACCAATTCAGTCCATTTCAAATTAATACATATTGATCAAAGGAATTCAGGGCCATAGAGAGAACTGCAGACTATCTTTACATGAAACCATAGTGCAATAGGCCATTCTCAGGAGCACAGTGATGCTTGGTTGAGACATCCCATACCATTTGGCATCCTATATGAATTAAGGCTTCAGTTTGTCTGTCATTCATGGGCTACGGCATATGGATTTCAACTTCGCGATTAAGTTGTTCAACGTGGAAGGTCTCCACCCCTCAGATACAATTTCTTGGAAATCACTTTTCTTCAGTCAGCACAGGTTCATAGGTTCATACTACGCTATCTGCCCTAAGGCATTTATAAGCCTAGCCATAAATGTGTTTGGCTTTCGCCACCCATTTTAAATTTATTTTGCTATGCCCTTTTTCGAGGTTAGTATACTGTGCCTCTAACAGTGACACAGAAGTGATACCCGGGGTAAACCTACGATCTCCCCATCCACTCATCAAGACTCCTCTTGAAGACAGTCAATGAGGGACTCTGCCTAACCTGGACTGGGATTTTATTCCAGAGTGAAGGGAGCCTCTGGGTTATGAATCTGTCCCTCCAGTATGTCCTATTTATTTCAGTGCTGAGGTTCAAGTCTCTCGAGCACGTAGCTCGATGGGATTTGGATTTTCTGAGGTGCAGCATGTCCATTAATTCCGGGTTGGACATGGCTTTATACGTCAGGCACAGATCGCCTCTGAACAGGCGGTATGCCACTGAGTAGAGCTGGAGTTTCTTTAACCGGGCAGCATATGGCATCTGTTTGAGCCCTTTGATCCTCTTGGTGAGGTACTTTTGGGGTCTTTCCAGTTGCTGCAGGTGTCTGGTAAGGTACATCCCAAAAGGGGCATTGTACTCAATTATGGGCCTGATGAGGGATGAGTAAAGAGGCACAATTACCTGCCCTGATCTAGATGTGAATCCCTTCATGATTAGGTGGGCTATATAAAATGTTTTTCTAACCACTTTGGCCACGTGGTTGTCAAATGAGAGATTGCTATCAACTTGGGTCCCCAGGTCCCTAATTACTTCTTCTGTACTTAATGGATTACCACCTATGTGGTGATTTGTGGGCACTTTGTTTTTGCCAAAGGGGATGACTATACACTTTTTGGCATTTAGCTTGAGGCCATGGCTCTGCCACCAGTTGTCTGTTTCTGAGGCCCTTTTGGAGGATGCTTGTGTCTGCTGGAGAGTCTATTATGGCACCCAGTTTGCAGTCATCTGCAAACTTGGTCAGCCACAGTCCTTCCATGTTGGCTTGTACCTCCGAGAAATATATACCAAACAAGAGAGGTCCCAGGACTGAGCCTTGTGGGACACCACTTGTAACTGGTTTGAAGTCTGACATGGCTCCAGCAATTCTAACCATGTGGGTTCTGTCCTTGAGCCAGTTTGCAATCTAGTGACATAGGGGTTTATATTTAAGCTGGTGAGCTTATCTATAATGCCCGAGTGGGGTATTGTATCGAAGGCTTTTGCGAGGTCCAGGTAGGCTGTGGACCACCTTCCCTCATCAATGGCCTTGGTGACTGTTTCAAAGAAATCAACCAGGTTTAAGAGGCAGGATCTGCCCTTAAAGCCGAACTGGGTAGGATCCAGTGTCTGTAGGTCCCCAATATCTTTATGAGGTACATGATGATCCTTTCCATAGCTTTGCAGACCAAGCTAGTCAGGCTTATGGGGCGATAGTTTCCAGGATCGGTTGAGGCACCACCTTTATGGAGAGGGACCACTGTTGCTGTATGCCACTCTTTGGGCACATATCCTGTAGTAAGGCTGAGACTGAACAGTAGTTTTATGTTTGGGTTTAGCTCTTCTTGGAGTTCATGTAGGACGCAGCCGGGACACCGCCTGGTTCCATTGATGCTGTGTTTTTGCTTTGGAGAGGCGGCTCTTACCTGAGCATCTGAGATGTCAGGGGCAGCACTCTGCTGGGATAGATATTTGCCCTTTTGGTGGGGGTGGGAGAAGTTTGCTGAACCTGTCAGCTAGGATGTTGGCGATGTCTGTGGGTTCAGTGTATTTTTGTCATTTTGGACTAATTCTGAGCATATCTGGGAATTACCACCCAGGTTCCTAACATAACTAAAGAAAGCCTTGTGATTATCCTTAGTGTCCTGTGCAATTTTTCTCTCGAAGCTGGCCTTAGACAATTTTATGAGTGCCCGTAGTTTTTTGCTAACACTGATCAGTGATGCCTTCCCTTTTTGGGATTTTGCTCTATCATTTAGTAGCTTCCTCCTTCTATTGTATAGTTCGTTTATGGCTGGGGTCCACCAGACAGTATGTCTGCCTTTGGAGGATTGGGTCTTGCTTTTATTTGGGATCGCATGATCCATGCATTCCTGAAGGTGTTCATAGAATGCGTTTATAAAGGATTCTGCGGTCTGGGCCGTATTTTCCACAGGCCCGGGGGCTCTGAAGGATTCCACCTCGGTTTTGAGGAGTGTGAAATTTGCTTTAGAGAAGTTTTTCACTGTGGTTTTCTGGGCAGGGGGTGGGGTCGGGATGTGAATACCCAGTGAACCAGCGAGGGATACACTTCTGGTCTGGAGCAGAGAGTCCCCATGTTGGTGATGATCAGGTCCAGTATGTTTTCCCCTCTTGTGGGAGTGGTAACAAGTTGTTCCATAGCATTTGAGTTTATAAATTCTAGGAACCTTTGTGCTAGGGTGTTGGAATTAGAGTAATGCTCCCAGTCTATGTTTGGGTAGTTGAAGTCGCCCAATATAATGGTGTTTGGAGAGACCTTCATATTTTCCAGTGTTCTCAGAAAGGCCAAGTTGGGTTCCTGGGTTTGGGAGGGTGGTCTGTAGCAGGCTATAAACTGGAAGGCAGTTTTACCCACTGTTAGTTGCACATGGATAGTCTCTGATGCTTCGTGCTTTGCCACCAACCTGGAGGTGTGGGTATCTTTGATGAATATCGATACTCCCCCTCCTTTTGTGGCTCGGTCCAAGTTTTGGGGCCGAAAAGCATGGTATGAGGTATAACCTGGTAGTGCTGGGGTGCTCTCGGGAGCCCTGAACCAGGTTTCTGTTACTGCACAGTTATCGATATTCTCTATGCTAAGGAGAGTTTCGAGTGCGTGCATCTTGAGGTTTAGACTTCTGGCGTTGAGTAGCATTACTCTTAGTTTCTTGTCCCTTGTGATACCTATGGAGGTGGGTTTGTCTTTTGAGCCTTGCCTAAAAAAGGCACTATGGGGGGTAGCAAGGGCCTTTGCCAATATCCGAAAGCCTAGGGGTGACAGGTGCAAGCCGTCCCTAGCAAAGCATCATGGCTTGTCAAGTATATCATCCCAAGCTGACAGGCATTGGATCCCCTTTGAATGACACCAGTACTTAAGCCAATTGTTGAAATTGATCATCTTGTCTTCATATTGTGGCATAATTCTTGGTGAGGGTAAGATGCGACTCAAGGTCATGGTCATACCGGCCTGGGCTACATGCTCAGAGAGCTCCTTTATGTCTCTTTTCATTTAGTCCAGGGAGGTACGTCTCAGGTCATTCACACCAGCATGGACAATGACAGAGTCATATTTGTACTTGCCTTGGAGTGACCCGAGTGCTTGTGTTATGTGGCGGATCCTAGCACCCGACAGGCTGCTCACCGTGACCCTCTCCTTGTTCAGCCTGGTGAGCGGGACGTCAGTGTGCCTGACGATAGAGTCACCTATTACAAGTGTATCAGGTGTGTTGTTAGGGCTGTGACTGTTCGGCACACTGGCTTTGTGAGATATGTGTTGCACGTGTTTTGTTTTGGGGTAGCGGTTGCTTGGGTGTCTGCTTTGGAGGTCTCTGCTGCTTAGGCAGATCTTTATTTAGAGCCTCCGAGTATGTTTTTGTGTGATTATGTGTTTGGTTTGCTGTCGTGGTAGGTCTATGTGAGACTGGAATTGTAGTGACTGTGGTTTCCTTCTCCTCCTGACTGGTTATGCCAGTACTGAGTTGAGAGAGCTTAGCCTCCAGTTTGGCTATATGGTTGCATCTCTCACATGTGTTGGAATTTGTTGAGAGGAGGAGAGGGTTGTCTGTGTACATGAGGCAGTTGTAACATTGCCTCAAGATTCCCAGATTCACCAGCTGGACCGGAGAGGAGATTGACAACTGACCTTTGGACATGCTAGAATAATATTGGGAATTCCATAATTGAAAACAAGGGCCAGTGGGGAGTGAGGGTGTAGTGCTTTTAATTTTAGTGCTGACTTATATAATTGCTTTAGCGAGCAAGTGCCAGGTAACTTAAGTGCAATGTGTTACAGGTAACTTAAATGCAGAAACGACAAACAGTAACTTTCTTTCAAGTGAAACAAGGAAATAAGTACAGTAAGCAATGCAGATATCACTAGTGATCCACAGAAGCTGAGAAGCGTATTAGGTGGAATTAGCGTTCCAGGGAAATAACAAGCAAACAAACAACAAGCATATAAACAAAGCTAGATTCAACAGGCCTGGATCTAGTCTATGCTACAGCAAACAAGGTGTACCAATTTCAGTAAGATACAGTTCAAATATTCAGGCACTATAAACCTTTAACCAGAAATTCCCAGCTCAGAAGGGCAGAGTCCAGCCTCTTCTCCCACAAGAGTGCAGATTACGAACCTTCTTAATGTAAAATAACTGCCCTATTGCACACAGGTTGCTTTTCTTTCCTTGCTATAAAAGAGTGCAGCTCCTTATCTGCTTAGGTCAATGTTTTACTAGCAGGTGATGTATTTTGGGTAGCACAGGAACATTGCTACCGTCCCTGCCAATATTCATACTCGTGAATTTTAACCTGGCCACTAAAAATGTGCAATATAGCTCTAGTAGTTCACCAATGCCACGTCCATGTCACTTTTTATGTGACATTCTGGAAAGCCTGTCAGTGTTACAGTACTCCTTAGTTATTACAAGTGTGCCCATAAAGATAGGTACCAGGGTTCACATCTTAGTGCAGTCATTTAGTAAATTCTTTTTTCTTCAATTAAAAATCAAAGCTAAAGGTTGGTGACCAGTTATAAGCATATCTACTTCCATACAGGTACTACTGAAACAGCTGTACTACCTAGGCTACGCTAAGAGCACTACAGTCAGTTTCAGCATAGTTTTGAGCAGCTTTCATTAAATGGCACAAGTCAGAAGTGAATGGTCTTTATCTTCCGGAACGGTTGTTATTTTCTTGTACAGATTACTATATGGTATGGCATCCAGATCATCACCAGACGATAGTAAAGGCAATGTTAGGTCAAAGTTTATGAGCACCTCGTATATTATTCTGTCTTTTCTCACACTGAGGAACTGATTGCAACAGTCCATCCAAGTGAACATGGGCATAAACTATAATAATGCATTTCAGTGGATGCAACAATGTCAAAAGTAAAAGTCTATCATTATAATTCATTTAGTAATTTGAAATAGTTTCTGATCCATGCCTTTGGCACAGCCTCTTCCTTATCTTCGGATTTCCTTCATCCACTTCACCTTGCTGATCTCAACTAAGTACAATATTTCATCTCTGAGAAATATCCATTTGTCTGCGTTGGCCCTGAGCCCATATTCCTTTATCTTGCCTAGAAATCATTTTATACTATTCAAACAGTCCTGGTCACTGCAACAGGACCTTAATGCATTACAGCTATCACAGGAAGAAATGACTTAATATTAAGCTAAGCACTCTGGTACAACATTTTTATATATATAAAAAAATAAGGTTGGAAGTAAGAACAAGGCACTGTAGTATGTTTCTAAACAGTGCTGCATATTAATTAATGCCAGAAACCAATACAGTTTGTTAAATTGGAAGCTCTGAAACTTGGTGGCAAATACAATATTATTTTTATCGCCAAGACATGGTTTAATAGTACTATAAAGCCCTTGGAATTGGTGGGATATAAAGGACATCATTTAGTTATAGACAAAAAGAAGGGTAGTGGAATCTGAGCTTAAGTTGACTTACAGTATGAATCATGTAGCATGCTCGGGGGGAATAATTATGAAATAAGAGACAAATATATCCTGGGTCATTCTGTAGAATTCTTAGCCTAGAAACAATTTAAGCAAATAAGATAGTGTTCTCCTCATAGAAAGAGGTTCTCGGGCTCCATTTTGGGCTTGGGATGCCTTCTGAATGGAATATTCTTTCCTCAGTGTTTGCAGATTTTTTTCCAGGTGCTCCAATTTCCTCCCACACTTCAAAGGCATGGTGTAGGTGGACTGGACACTCTAAACTGCCCATAGCTATGTGTGTGTGGTATGAAAGAAAAATAATGGCAGGGCTAACCAGCCAGCTATATGAACATTGGCTCTAGAGGATTGTCACTGAAGTCACACCCTATCTCCATGTACAAAAATATGAACACATTTATGGATGGATGGATAGATAAAGGACTGAAACTGCCAGGACTTGGACAGTTGGTAATAAATTTCATGACTGGAAAAAGACCACTTAGGAGGCCTACCAGCTGATTTATAAAGAATTACACTCCGATTAGGTTTATAAGTTCTGTTAATGTAAGATTGTACTATACAGTTGATCTACTACATTTTGCACTGTTATAAAGCTTTTTTTTCACTGCATTTATGTACTGTTTTATACTGTTTTAACTATTTTTCATTGCTAAATACTGTTTCATTACTCTAATTGCATGTTTACTGAATTACTTAACTGTAAACTGCTTTTTCATACTGAGAGTTGTATTTTCTGTTTGTGAGTGCTCGATCTGAGCTTTTCTGTGAATTTTTGATTTGAGGTTTATGTGTTCTACAGCTAGGAACTGTAATAGTGTGCATTACTATAATTGTCTGTTTACAGTTAAAAGCATTCTAGAGTCTGCTTGCTCCTGGATCGGTTTAAAACTTTCATGTAGTGGCTACAACTAGGAACTGTAATTTTTCACACCCACCCTCCCTAGTGTTGTGGTGTTGTTATACTTGGTGGCTTTGCAGTTGCCCGCCCATACTGTATATTTGATCTGAGACACTCCTCCCAGTCTACTGTCATTAATTCATTCAATCTAATACAGAACATTTGTGAAGACCAACCCACTCAGATTCTTAACTCCATTTCCACTTTTACTGAAAAAAATAATTCTAAGCTTGCTTTCCCCCCTTTCCTGTGGCAGGTCTTGTCCAGATATGGATTTGCTGTGTCCAGGACTGTTTGTGAGCTCCTGAACCCCCCCCCCCCCTTAACTAGGGTTAAAACTATTCCTGGTGCCATAAAGTCTGCTCTTCAAATTTTCCCTTGCAACTACCCAGCTTTTTAGTTTTAGCACTCAAATCTGTTTCTTTGAGCTCAGCACTTGTTCAGAACTCATTGTAAGCACTAAATAAGTTACAAATTACTACAGCACTCAACTTTCCTCACTTGTCTAGAGGAAAAAACAATTTTAGTACTTAATAAATAAGCACCTATTCAGGCATGTCTCAAGGTCAGCTCCCGGTGTTTTCTCCCGTCTACCTGATGAATCTGTGCATCTTGGGACAATGCAGCAATTGCCTCATATACACAGACAACACTCTCCTCCTACCACCAAACACTACGACCTGTGAGAGATGCACTTATATAGCCAAACTGAAAGCAAAGCTCTCTTCACCGAAGATTGGACTAGGCAGTCAAGAAGAGAAGGTAAACACTTGCACTGCACCAAACCATCACATAGTCCCTCAAAACCTACACCACCAAAACACACACACAAGCACAAAACACACACCTACAATCATGGAGGCTCTTAGTAAAAATCTGCCCAAACAACTGAGACCTCCAAAGCAGAAATACAAGCAACCTCCAACACAACCCAAATGACACACAGTCCACATACTCAGTGTGCCACTCAACTACAGCCCATGAGGCATAATGTACCCAACACTCTAGTCATAGGTGACTCTATAGTCAGACACACTGATGTTCACTCACCAGGCTAAACAAGGAAAAGGTTACCGTCAGCTGCCTGTTGGGTGCCAGGATCCGCCACATAATGCACGCACTCAGGTCACTCCACAAGTACAAATATGACTCTGTCATTGTCCATGTTGGTGTGAATAATCTGAGACGTACCTCCCTGGACTACATGAAGAGACCTGGTGGAGCTCTCCGATCTTGTAGCCCTGGCAGGTATGACCCTAGCCCTGAGTAGCATCCTGCCATCTCCCAGAATTATACCACAGTACAAGGACAAAATGATTGACTTTAACAATTGGCTAAGCTTCTGGTGTCATTCTAAGGGAATCCAGTATTTGTCTGCCTGGAATGACATGATCAACAGACCACAGTGCTTTGCCAGAGATGGCCTGCACCTGTCACCCTTGGGATTCCAGATACTGGCAAAGGCTCTGGTCACCCCTATTGTGCCTTTTTTAGGCAAGGTTCAAATGACAAATTCACCATCATAACAGGTACAAGCAAGCAAAATCTGAAGGTAATGCTACTCAATGCTAGAAGTCTAAACTTCAAAATGCACTCACTCGAGGCACACCTTAAAATGGAGAACATTGACATCTGTACAGTGACAGAGATCTGGTTCAAAGTTCCAGAAAGCTCCGCTGCATTACCAGACTATAATTCATACCACACCGTTCGGCCACCAAACCCTGACCGAAAAACTAAAGGTGGAGGAGTGTCCATATTCATTAAGGATATCCACACCTCCAAGCTAGTTGCTCAGCATAATACATCCGAGATTATCCAAGTTCAACTAACTCTGGGCAAAACTGCAATCCAGATTGTAGCTTGCTACAGACCTCCCACCATGCCCCAGGATTCCAACTCCTCTTTTCTTGATACACTGGAAAATATTAAGGTACAACCCAACACTCTAATAATGGGTGATTTCAACTACCCTACCATTAACTGGGAAAACTACTCATGTACCAACTCTTTTGCTCAACGTTTTCTGGAAATCATCAACTACAATGCCTTGGATCAACTTATCCACACCCCCACCAGGGGCAGCAATATATCCTAGACCTGGTCATCGCCAACATGGGTGACCGGTGTTCCACACCAGAGGTCAGCTCCTCGTTGGTCAGATCCAACCTCAAGCTAATCACCTTAGACATCCACATCCTGCTCCCACCCCCCCCACCACATCCCCATTAGGAAAACCATAAAAAATTTCTCCAAAGCCAACTTCACACTTCCTAAGACAGAAGTGGCAAACTTCACGACACCCATGCAGATGGACAATAGAGGTACGACTGCTGATTCCTACACAAATGCACTTTATAAGCACTTACACGAGTGCAGGGATCATGCTATCCCTAACAGAACCAAGATGCTATCCTCTAAAAAAAGGAAGCCAATCTGGTGGTCTTCTGCCATAAACAAACTCTACAAAAGAAGAAAGAAACTGTTGCAAAAAAAGAGTAAAATCCCACGATTGGAGGAACTCCCTGGTCAGCCTCAGTAAGAAGTTGAGATCCCTCATAAAATCCTCCAAAGCTAGTTATGAAAACAAAATTGCCACTGATTCTAAAAACAACCACAAAGCATTCTATAAATATGTCAAGAATCTCAATGGCAACACTCAGATCTGCTCCGAGTTACAGCACAATGACACTAAATATACAGAACCAACTGATATTGCCAACATCCAGGCAGATAGGTTCAGTGATAACTTTATCCCCCTCTCACCCCTAAAGGGCCCATTTTTATACCGGAAGAATGCAAAGTTCCTGTAATCACAGCTGCACAGGTAAAAACCTCACTCTCCAAACCCAAGAACACAGCATCCATGGGACCTGACAACATCCCAGGCTGCCTTCTACATGAACTACTGGCACCCCACTAAGTACTATTTTCAATTATAGCCTCACCTCAGCCTTTGTGCCCACTGAATGGTGCACCATGACAGTTATCCAACTCCACAAAGGGGGAGCCACAATAGACCCTGGGAACTACCTCCCCATTAGCCTGACGAGCCTGGTCTGCAAGGCCATGGAACGTATCATATTGGAACTCAAACGGACATTGGAGATCGCCAAACTCTGGACCCCACACAGTTCAGGTTTGTAAAAGGCAGATCATGTCTCCTAAACCTGATAGACTTCTTTGAAGTAGTTACCAAAGCCATAGATGAGAGTAAGGTAGTTCACACAGCCTATCTAAATCTCGCCAAGGCGTTCAACACCATCCCCCACTCTGAAATTATAGATAAACTCACTAAGCTAGGTATAAATCCCTGTGTGGGTTCTGCCAACTGGCTTACTGACAGAACCCACACTGTGAAAGTAGCAGACTCCAAATCAGACTTCAGACCAGTGACAATTGGAGTACCACAGGGTTCAGTCCTGGGTCCTCTCCTGTTTGGTATCTACTTCCCTGAAGTACAGGCTAACACAGAAGGTCTTTGGCTAACTAAATTCGCAGAGGACTGCAAACTAGGAGCCATAACTGAAACTCCTAACGATGTGGACATCCTACAAAAGGGCCTCACTGAGACAGATGCCTAGTGACAAAGCCATGGTCTCAAGCCCAATGCCAAAAAGTGCACTATCATACCCTTTGGTAAAAACTCTGTACCCATGATCTACCACATAGGCGGTAGTCTACTTAACACCGAAAGTGTGATAAGATACCTTGGGACACAGGTGGACAGTAGTCTCTCCTTTGATAATCACATCCTTCTACGTGGCACACCTCATCACAAAAGGTTTCTCATACAGAAAAAAAAAAAAAAAAAGAGGTCATTGTTCCCCTCTACTCATCACTCAGACCCATTATAGAGCACAATGCCCCTTTTGGTATGTACCTCACAAGACATCTACAACAACTGGAAAGGCCGCAAAAATACCTCACAAAGAGGATTACTGGCCTCAAACAGATGCTTTACGCAGACCATCACAAAAAACTCCAGCTTTACTCAGTCACATACCGCCTGCTCAGAGGCAATCTCTGCCTAACATACAAAGCTATGTCAAACCCAGAGCTGCTGGACATGCTCCACTTAAGAAATCCCAACCCCTCCGATCTACACACTCTAGGGACCTAAACCTTGTCACCACAATAAACAAAACATGCTGGAGGGATAGATTCCTGTCCCAGAGACTTCCCGTACTCTGGAACAGACTACCTATCTATGTCAAACAGTACTCAAAGAAAAATCTTGATGATTAATAGGAAATTCACCCCAGGGATCACTTCTGGGGTTCTGCTTGACAGGGGCACAGGAAAATAATTTTCTTGGGTGGCTAAAGCCAGGGTACCTTTTTGGCTAGGTTTGTATAGGCCTCAGGGCCGATAAACTAGTACCTACGTATGAAATGGTTTAGGAAGTGATGCCTTAACAGGTGCAGTATCAAAAAATCTTTCAGTCCACATAAAAATGCCTGCATCATATTATTTTAAACAGAATTAACCTCCAAATATTTAGCATGATTTTTCCAAGACACATGGGGGATTACTGGAGAAGGCAAGTTTACAGATACCAGAGACTCAAACAAGTGAATCGCAACAAAACAACCACAGGTTTTCAACTATGTAGTTTGTTGATTTCTGTGCTCAGCAAAATTATACAGTCAAATATCTTAACTACAATATATAAAACTAGAACCTTGGTGCATATAGCAACTTCAAAAACACACTAAGTATTTTGCAGTGGGACTGTACTCCATGCACAGCCTGGCATGGTTAGCTTTGTCCCTATTCCCTAAAATGGAGTGTAATAACTCTGAAGTTGCACCACCTCAAAAAGAAAAGAAAGCCTTTTCTGCTGCAAAATCAAGTACTCTGTTTCTTTGTGGCAATGCAGCCCCAGTTAGTATATGTAATTTTGCAGGATGCTGGAGGTGAAGCCCCTCCTATAAAGGGATGCAAAATAAATAAATAAATAAAAATCAAAGACACGCCTTTTGTCAAGTTGCTTTTCCTCAAAATTGGAATTAGCTATATTGTTTAAACACTTTACTGTATAAAGACCAAGATCAAAGAACTGATGAGGTAAGGAAGCTTGTCCTTTCCTCCACTACTGTGTTATCTTGGCACTAGCATAGGAAGACATAGGAGGTGCAACCCCCCACATGGAGGTCCAGGGGGGATCTCTTCTCTGCAAAAACTGCTGGCTTCATTTTGTCCGAATTCAATTATTTGGATAGTAAATATTTGTAAGCTATTAAAAGTGCTTCATTTTAAAAGTTGTTTGCAAGTATACAATTTTTTGTTGCATTTATTCAATTTTCAAGTCTTTTTTTTAATCTGTTTTTTCCTTTTCCTGGGTTATATGGGCAACGCTTGCTTTTTTTTCTCTAGGTGCATACCAATAAGTACAAATTTGCTTAAAAGTACTTCAGGTGAATTGTGACTTCTTAAAAGTGTAAGAAGTACTTCAAATTAAAGATAATACTTTACTCAACTGTGTAAAGGCAAGCAGAGACTTGTTTATGTATTAAGTGATTATGGATATAAATGAAAGCATTTCAAAGACATTTGTGGATGCATGTAAAAGCAAAGAGAAATGTTTATGTATTATGTAAATATGTAATTATGTGAAAGTATTTCAAAGACATCTGTGCTTGTATAAGCAACAAAAAAACAGCAATATGTGCTTTGAATAAAAAAAGACATTATAAAACACTATCAATGCTGGAGCAAATGTTGACAGCTCTGAAAAGTGTGCATAAGCAAAGCTTATATATTCTTTCTCGTATGGCAGGGAAGCATGAAGAGTAAAATCAGTCTACCTGGACAAAGGTGAATAAAAATAAATGTTTTAAAACAGATAGCATGTTGGATACGTTCACGGATTCTGATGTGAAGGTTAAAAAAAAAGGATTCACACTTAGAGAATGGAATTAAATTATGTAGCAAGTGACGGGTATAAAAAAAAGTGCCACTGCTATTAAATGTGATGGGTGTCAACAATGTATGGATAGTTTGATAATGCTTAACAAATCCTGTAAATAAATAAAAAAATAATAATAAAAAACCTCCCTCAAGGAATTAACTGTGCTGCAACCAAACACGTAATCAATACAGAAGAAAAGATAAAGCAATAAAATCCTGTAAATAGTCAAAGAAATAGAAGTGACATTCTAGAAATATTTGAATTTGAAGCTATTGAGAACTGCAAAGTATTTAACATTTTTCATAAGAGCAATTAAATAATGTCTAAACCATTTTCGGAATATATAGAAGAGTTATGTAGTCTAACTGAATTGCACATTTTGTGAATGAATTACAGATGTACTTAAATATTAGTATATAATATATGCCAGGAAGGAAATAAAACCGATGGCTTCCTGAAGACCAAATACTTGAGAAAGCGTTTAACACAATGATATGATGTGATGCAGCAGCCAAAGGCATCTAAAGTTACAAGTAGTAGTCAGCATTCAAGCAGACTCCAAAGAATATTTCCTCACGCAGATGTCAAATGTTGGAGCCATGATGGGGATGAAAGAGGTAACATAGGTCTTTGGAGTATAATGAGTTGGTGCATTAAAATTTCCCTACAGAGTACTCGGTCAGGAATACTGGGTCAGCAAATGAATGCAACTAAAGAAACACATTTTTTGAGATGGGATACAGGATCTGAATTGCCTAGACATAGTAAGGCCTTGTTAAGTTTTATTCTGATGGCTCCCAAAAATGCCAAAAACTAGAAAATGGAAATCAAAATCTAAACCAACTATACCTGAAGTTGTAAATATTGTAATGGAGGTAAGAGAACAGGAAGTGGGATCCTTTGAAAGAGATGGGAGTAAATTACATGGAAAAATGGAAACTGTGGGAAATATACACAGAAAAATGTTTTGGAAGAGGAATTGGGTTTAAGAGGAGGCAGGAACTGAATAAACATATGTAATGTAATGATTACAGGATATGTAAAAATATATGTGATGTATATGTTTGCAAATGTGAACTTATTAATATGGTTTAAATCCAAAGAATAAAATCCACAGATCAACCACGACAGCTCCAAGTAAAAATTTAATTCAGTAAAATTTAGCGCTTTCATGCCCTTACAAGAGCACTTCTTTAGACCATCATACAACAGCTTAAAAACACACTTGCATATTAAAACACTAATTAACAAGTGATGTCAATCATTTTAATAGATTACGGGCATTCAATATAGGTTTTAAAAAGGTACACATCCATTCAACCCTGGATGTGTATCTGCCTGCATCCTTACTATCCATTTAACTTCACTTTGCTCTACTATATTATTAATATCTCCCAAATGCTGCTTAGATTCCTTTCTTTCTAAAACCCTGAACTTAAAATTATGTGCCTCCCCCATTTCACCTAGATGCTTTGCAAGGGCATTTGTATAATCTATATTCCTAATAGCTAAAAGATGTTCTCTTATCCTTTCCTTTAACGTTCTTATTGTCTTTCCTATATAAAACCAAGAGCATGCTAAATAAACTATACTTGTTGTAGAGCAATCTGCTTTCACTTTAAGTTTAAACTGCTGACTAGTGATAGATGCTCACTGTCTATATATTCACAATATCTACATGAACCACATGGCGAGGTACCTCCAAATATGGGATTCTTCACTCTCACATTTTGTCCATGACATAAAATAGTTCAAGTGAATATCTATTTTTGAAAACAAAATGAGGGTACAGACCTACAACTTCTGCAATTTTCTCAACTAAAATTTCTACTTGGAGCTGTCGTGGTTGGTCTGTGGATTTTGTTCTTTGGACTATTGCCTTTTGTTACTTCCACAACCTTTATCGCATTGGAGCACCTGTTTCTTCTGTTTTTATTAATATGGTTTGATTACTTTTATAGAAATATGCCCATGTTACAATGATAATTCAGTATTTTAAAAGGCTAGTAATTTCCCTAAGAAGCTGCCATGTTTAAGTGTTTTAGACTGACTTAAAGTAGTTGTGTTTTTCGGCTTTTCCCGGTTAGGGGTCGCCACAGCGGAACTCCGGTCCGCTAATGATTGGCAGTAGATTTTTACATGCCGAGTTTCCAGCCCTGATGCACAACCTTCAACGAAGCTACGCCCATTCACGCATGTCTCCACACAGAAGATGCTCTAGCTGAGAATCGAACAGAACAATGTCTTACTGTAAGGTGAAGTTTGATTTAAAAAACTTTGGAAAATGCCATTGAAGGAGCCATAATGAAAAAGTGCAAATGGAAAAGTAACTTAAACGATGTGACTGACAAGCACAGGGTACATGATGGCAAACATGACTCAAGTGCACAAAATGGTACATTCAAGGAGTGAAGATTGGCCATACAAAATGGAGGTAAATACAAAAAAAAAAGCTTGTAGCTTGAAGTGCTTTCTCTTGTGTAGTATTAATAGATGTGCTATTTGGATCATTTCAGAAATATCGAGAGTAAAACATAACATGAAGTTGAAAAAAGTTGCTTTAACAATGACTCCAGTGAAAGAGTGCAATGAATTACTGCCACACACCATGACAAATTAATAGAGTTAGTAAACTTACAGTTGAATTATTTACCATAAACCACTGAATAACTGCAGCAGGGGTGTACTGAGACAAAGCACAGAATAACTGCAGCAGGGGTGTACTGAGACAAAGCACAGAATATCTGCAGCAGGGGTGTACTGAGACAAAGCACAGAATAACTGCAGCAGGGGTGTACTGAGACAAAGCACAGAATATCTGCAGCAGTGCCATACTGAGACAAAGCACAGAATATCTGCAGCAGTGCCATACTGAGACAAAGCACAGAATATCTGCAGCAGTGCCATACTGAGACAAAGCACAGAATATCTGCAGCAGTGCCATACTGAGACAAAGCACAGAATAACTGCAGCAGTGCCATACTGAGACAAAGCACAGAATATACTGAGACAAAGCACAGAATATCTGCAGCAGTGCCATACTGAGACAAAGCACAGAATAACTGCAGCAGGGGTGTACTGAGACAAAGCACAGAATAACTGCAGCAGTGCCATACTGAGACAAAGCACAGAATAACTGCAGCAGGGGTGTACGGAGACAAAGCACAGAATAACTGCAGCAGTGCCATACTGAGAAAGCACAGAATAACTGCAGCAGTGCCATACTGAGAAAGCACAGAATAACTGCAGCAGTGCCATACTGAGACAAAGCACAGAATAACTGCAGCAGGGGTGTACTGAGACAAAGCACAGAATAACTGCAGCAGTGCCATACTGAGAAAGCACAGAATAACTGCAGCAGTGCCATACTGAGACAAAGCACAGAATAACTGCAGCAGGGGTGTACTGAGACAAAGCACAGAATAACTGCAGCAGTGCCATACTGAGAAAGCACAGAATAACTGCAGCAGTGCCATACTGAGAAAGCACAGAATAACTGCAGCAGTGCCATACTGAGAAAGCACAGAATAACTGCAGCAGAGGTGTACTGAGACAAAGCACAGAATAACTGCAGCAGTGCCATACTGAGAAAGCACAGAATAACTGCAGCAGTGCCATACTGAGACAAAGCACAGAATAACTGCAGCAGGGGTGTACTGAGACAAAGCACAGAATAACTGCAGCAGTGCCATACTGAGACAAAGCACAGAATAACTGCAGCGGAGGTGTACTGAGACAAAGCACAGAATAACTGCAGCAGGGGTGTACTGAGACAAAGCACAGAATAACTGCAGCAGGGGTGTACTGAGACAAAGCACAGAATAACTGCAGCAGTGCCATACTGAGAAAGCACAGAATAACTGCAGCAGTGCCATACTGAGACAAAGCACAGAATAACTGCAGCGGAGGTGTACTGAGACAAAGCACAGAATAACTGCAGCAGTGCCATACTGAGAAAGCACAGAATAACTGCAGCGGAGGTGTACTGAGACAAAGCACAGAATAACTGCAGCGGAGGTGTACTGAGACAAAGCACAGAATAACTGCAGCAGGATAGTACTGAGAAAGCACAGAATAACTGCAGCAGTGCCATACTGAGAAAGCACAGAATAACTGCAGCAGTGCCATACTGAGACAAAGCACAGAATAACTGCAGCGGAGGTGTACTGAGACAAAGCACAGAATATCTGCAGCAGGATAGTACTGAGAAAGCACATAAGTTGTATTTGTATATACTGGATGGAGAAAAACAGCACTGGGAAGCAGAGTGCATAAAAACTGAATAGAGCAGGTACTCTGCTAAGGAGATAAAGATAAAACAGTTTAGAAATAGCTATGGTCAGAGACTAAGCATAAGTTTATTAAAAACAAGTTAAAATGAGAAAAAGCACACATTGAACAAAATACAAATGCAATCCAAAATCACCATGTTTTAATAACTAGAACAGAAAGTGAACTGAATAAAGTTGGAAATGCAAGGAACACTGACCTAGTGCCAGTGCTGAAGAAAAAAATAAATCACTAGATGTGTAAATACAGAGATTTCAAAGGTATGAATCAGTCTTGAACTAAAGACTGTACACTATTGGCTACCAAGAATTAAAAGTATTATCTCATCTCTAACAGGAGAATCAATTTTCAAAAATTACTATGGCAGAGACTTATGGGAAGTTCATAATTACTATGCATAAATGATTACTGCATTACAACTTATGAACATTTGGAGTATTTAGGCCACAGAATGCATCACAGATAATGTTGCATATATAGGACTAGCAAACTACTGCCATATACTTCCATAGACGCTCTTAGTAATACTGCACCTTTAAGTGCTACTGCTTCTGAACAAAAAGGGGAGGCAAACTATGAACCTGTTCTCAAGGAGTTGAGAACACCAGTTTAGTTGGACAAGGTCATTATCCATTTTCACCCATCTCTGCCCATTAGAGCAGATGATGATGCTTCTTATGGAAATTTGTGCAATTCATTTCAAACATTACAAGATACTGCAGCAAGTCCCATTGGATGCGTTTTAAGGTTACTGAAAAAATAAATCTGAACATGTGCAAATATATACTAAACTTTGGATGAGACATTAAACAGAGGTCCCATCTGTCCGAGTTGCCAGCAGCTCAGGTGGATGCACAAAAATACACAGTTCCAATCCAAATGGATAAGGGAAGTTCCCAAATGCCCTGGCTAAAATTTCCACTGGCAGTGTAAATACTGGCTCAGGTCTCCCCTGAAAAAGGGGCAGTCAACAAAGGCTACATAAATAAAGCTTTTAATGTTATCTGGGGAACACAAATGTAGCCACTACTTAAGTGAATGAAGGTTTATTCTAGGTACAAGTCATAACCCACTAATATGAGAGTTGGTATAATGGTTAGAGTATTTACATCACAGCCACAAGGTAGAGGGTTTGATTCTCAGCTTTGAGGGAAATTGGTCAGGCTTAAAATGGCCCACAAGGGCAGCTAGTCTAGTACTTGCCTACGAATTGTTCTTATCTCAATAAAAAGGAGTAACTTACAAAGTTGTGAAGGGTATCAGATGGTCCAAAAGGTACCACTACTAATCCACCTGCATTACTGGCGTTCAGTGTCTGTACCATGGCAATGTAATTACATGGGCTCTGTGAATCCTCTTCAAAGCACACTGACCCTTGATGACTAGACACACTCAGAATAATAAGTTGCTTTCGTATGAAGGCAATGATGAATGAGAAGAGAACACGACGCTAGGTGTGAGGTTTATAGGAAGTGACTCGCTTGAAAAAAATCACTTCTAACTAGCTACATTTCTGTTGGGGGAAAAAAAAATTTGTTGAGTAAAATTGCATTAAAGCACCGCACATTTTTAGGTGACAACCAAGTCACAAAAGAACTGGATGGAAATGTCTATAACTGTTTGAAATCTGTTAGAGATATGAGCTCTATGGAAAGCCTGCTAAATGGAAAACCGTAATTATCTTTTTGCTAATCATAATGCCATACATGTAGTCACTAACATTATGTCAGCAAGGTTGCAGTTCAGCTGATCGAGTACTGCTTTGATCACAGAAAGGATTTTCTGAACATTAAATTAAATGTTAGCTTAACCACTGAATGCTATAGTTAAGTTGCAATGTGTGCATTTTCCTTTGGTCTGAGTTGTGCGACTGTGGAGTTAATATATTTAAAGAGGTGTGTGGGTAAACCCCTCACAAAATATTCAAGCTCGAAGTTTCAAAACTTCGACTTTCTTATGGTCGAGACCATGAGATTGAAGTTTTGAAATTTCAAAATGTAGAAGTAGAACCATATACACATTTATATATATATATATATATATATATATATATATATATATATATATATATATATATATATATATATATATATATATATATATATATATATACACAAACACACACACACACATATATATATATATATATATATATATATATATATATATATATAGTTCCACTTGATGTGATCAAATTACTGTTGCATTGAATTGGCTAAATGTCGAGACCGAACGTCACAAGCGCACAATATTGCAAACATCAAATCTTGTAATGTCGAAATAATCATCCAAATCATCACCGTCTTACAAAGTCAAAACTCATATCGAAAAAGTAAATGGCGAAACAGCACTCTTTTTACCCATGTAGTGCACAACAAAGGATTCTTTCACACCAACAAGTTAAATTTAAAGATTAAATCCTCATTTTTCAATCACAAATGTGTAATTCCAAAATAATCGTCTTGTAAATGTCCAATATCAAGTAGTGATCACCAGTCCAATAGTGCAATCCGATACATTTGTACATACTTCTGCTTCGCAAAATGTGAACACAACTCAACGGGCAGATGAAAAGCACTCCAGCAAAATATATATACAATACGTTGAGATCAAAGCTTCAATAGAGTAGCAACAGCCTTCAAAAAAACTAACAGTGTCATAACTGTCCTTACTGTCCACAATGTCCTTACTGTCCACACAGTCTCAAACTGAGTTTGTCATAGGATAAAATGTCTTCTTTTCGGCGACGGTGGACAGCCTGCTGCCATTCTTAAACGCAATTCCTCCACTCTATTCTGCTCTCTAGGCAATATGGACATAAGCACAGTTAAATCAGTAGCACAACTCCCCAGCATACACTTTAGTCTATGGTCCCAACCATCAGTGCTATTTTGAGCTTGAGGTAAGCATTGCATATTTAGCTGGGACACATTCCAAAACTCTTTAGGAAACAACGGGGGAAATCTCACAAATACAGTTGTTAGAGTTGAAAACTTTCTAGGTTTACCTAATAGATGCCAATCGGAAAAGTATTTTAACAGACCCTGACCTTCCACAGGGAAAGACTGCTTTAATACATTAAAAGCAGGTATAACTTCATCCTCTGAAACAAAAGCAAGGGCTATTAGACACTTAACTGAAGTCTGAAACCGCTGACATCTGTTATACAATGTGCTAACCCAAGACTTTGTAGTTTGCACCATATGTTTTGACTAAAGTGAGACCGGCAACCTTTAGGTACTATCCCATTCAGATTCATCCTTAAAACTTTTGATTGTGGCTACCTCAAAGTCGCACAGAACAAACTTCACATTGATCACAAAAATTGTTGCCAGCCATTAAAGACAAAACACAGTGCCACATAACGTTATAGCTCTTCAAAGATTTCCTACTCATAAGGCAATAAAGCAAATTTACACCTTGTATAGCTACCACATTTTACAAACCCATGAAGACTATAAAGCTGATGGCAGATTCTTCCTCTGAAAAAGAAATGTACCATCCATTAACCAAATGGTACAATGGCTGAAATCATACAGATCAACTGTTGTCACCACCAGAAAAGCAAGATCAATCGAACTGTCTATGCAACGTTTGCTAACAAATACTCCATCTTTCAAAGGAAAATCTGATACAGCAACATTTTCAGGAGTTAAACTATGATTGCCTGATACACTACTTTGTTTTCTACATAATCCACCTACTTCTTGAAGTAACACCTTCCTGCTAGGTAGATATACCACTGTATCTAAAGTAGAAGACATGACATTGTCAACTACTATTAAGCAAGGGGTGTCACGCGCCTTTTGTTTCAGCTCAGCACACATGACATACCTTTGCACCTCAGAGGGATCACCGCTATGAATATGTTCACTACTTTTACAAAGCTTCTCTCCATCAGACGTGGAGAGAGTTATTGCTCGGCCTCTACATTTGGTTATTCACTTTTGTTTGCAACACCAATACCTTTCAACGTCGACTCATAATTGTACACGTAGTCATCAATAATTAATTAGAATATCTTTACCCTTTTGAGACTTTGTCAGAGGATACAAGTTTCCAACCACTCCACGGCAATGCATAGTGCTATCCGCAATGTTTGATCTGCTCTGATCTGCATCTTGAAGTGACAGGCAGCATTAAATACATTCGGGAACAAAAGCAATGTTAAAGTAGCAGACAGTATTTCCTCACTTTGGTGCTGCTATTTCGACATTACAAGATTTGATAATGTTAATTTGTGATATTGTGGGCTTGCGACATTATGGTCTTGACGTTTAGCAAGTCGATGAAATGGTAATCCGATCATATCAAGTGGAACCATATTATATATATATATATATGTGTGTGTATGTGTGTGTGTGTGTGTATGTATGTATGTATGGGGGGGGGGGGGTTACCTTTGCTTTTATATGTAAGTAATTGTGAAACAATGTTACATCACATTCTGAATATTTTGTGCGTGTTAGTGAGTGAGACCGAGTTGTTTTTGTTAGGATTGCAAAAGAAACTGTTAGTTTGTTTAGCAATCTAATATGTGTTGGTAATTTGTGGTTTCATTGTTTTGTTGGTCGATGTTTTGGTTTAAGAAGAAAAGTGCATTCCAAATGGAAGACTGAAACCAGATACAAGGTGAGAACTGTGCAAAGCATAATGTCCACATTTAAAGGAGAGACAATCAAGACATTTTGCCACAAGTCAAACAGCACATGTTAGGGACTACAAAACAGGCAAATGGGCCAAACTGTTTAAAGGAAGGTCATAGAAGACATATAGCTAATGTAGGGCATAGTATCTTGAGAAGACCCTTAAAGCCAGGTAAGAAATGTCTATCAGGTCTACAACTTACTAGAAGAATATGAAGAACCTGGAATGCAAGATGACAACTGCTGTGACCTACTCTGACAGCAACACCCAAGAGCTTACCAGTTATGTACGACTGAACTTTTAAAAGGCTGGATAACCAAGATTATTTACAGAGGGAGACAAGTAACCAAGTTTGCCCCAGTGAAGAATGACAGAACAAATCTTAGGCCAGACAATGGATGCGTGGAGCCATTCGACACCATGAGTACTAGAGATACTGATACCACAGAATTACCAATGCAGGACACCCCCAAAGGGCCTGCTTAGGACATTATTCCAAACTGATTGGGGTCACAGACATGCTATCATAAGTAACGGAGATAGTTCCCTCAGAGGCCAATTCTATCAGGGGGAAGAGTATATTTTGATTTAGTAGCAGTGCAAATGCAACTCCAAGTTAGTACTGAAAAATACTAGTGTCAGTAAACACGTACTGCAGCATACTGACAGCGTGCTGCATAATAGTAACACAAGCATTAGTCATACCAAAAGCATGATAATGGAATAAAGGATGGTTGATTAGGGAACGTATCGCCAACACATTTAATAAGGAATCTGAATAGTGAACAATTATGTAATGATAAACACAAAAGCCAGAAGTAGTAGCTGAACTGAACCCATTCAAATTGTCATTTTTATGAAGCAGTGTTTATATATAGTGTTTTTAGGGTGGTGTGTTCCATGAACTTTTTCAGTTTGTATAGTTGCCTGCTTTTTAAATTCAGTGACTATAAATATTGTGCTTTTAATGACATAATTGATTAGTTTATACTGGGTGGAACTTCCTGTTTGGACTGTATAAGAAGGAAGTAACTATGTGGTGTAAATTGTCTGATGAAGTCTAGATCTTTCTGGACAAAAGCACTTATCCTTGGATTTTTTGTCTGAATTTAATAAAGTGGATTCTGCATTCTACAACTGTGTGGTGATTTGCAGCCTGCAATACTTTGAGTGGGTTCAATTCAGCTACTACTTCTGGCTTTTGTGTTTATCTGCTTCAGTTTGTGCTTTGTGACTTTTTTGAATTATGTAATGATTACAATGCACGATTATGACTAAAACCAAAAAGGTAAGGAGTGTTGTAATAGTGAACACACTAGTCAGGCAAGCTCATATATGGAAGCATGTGCTGATCAGAGTTCTCCAGTACAGCAGCAGCCTGCTATCAAAGACAAATCAAACTGAAGTTCTGGTCTCTCAGCTTATTAATGCATGTTACAGCAAACATACAAGGCCTATGCCATTAGAAAGCCTGGCACAGTTCTGCTTAACAGATTCCTATCAGCAGAACCTATTCCCATATTATACGAAATTTCTTGTTGTACCTCTTGCATTAAAATTAAGAAAAAAGACTATTGCCCAGTTCCTTTGCAGCCCACTAGTCAAGGAATTTAAGTGGTACACAAGCAACACATCTTGCTTAATGTAGCATGGATTTCTACTGGACAAAAAAAAAAACCTGGTTCATAGCCAATCAGTCTACACTAGACTATTAAGTGCCTAGTCACTGTAGTTTACCTACATCCATGAGGGACTGAGGGGGCTAGACCTGGGATAAATTTACACTGGATGGGTAAATTAGGTTAAAGCAAGAGAGGGAGCTGTTTGTTTTACATGGCGTGGGCACTTATTTCAAAGTTAGGGTATCCTTTGAGAGAGATTTACCCCTCCAAAAAGTCCTGTACATTACAATGTAAACTAGGGTCACACAAGTAGGTATGTATGGTGCTTCGGTTTTATGGACATGCAGTAGGTCAAGCAGATGAGGGTCATTTGCAGCCTTATAGGCCAGGCAGAAATTGCCACATAGAAGTCTACAATTGAGTGACAGATATTTTAGATGCTCTGCGTAGCTTAGGGAGCTCATGCTTGTGATTTTTTTTTATCTAGTTCATAAGTGTACAGCAGGCTAACGGCCACTAGGGCCCTGAAAAGCCTAGCCACGCAACTCATGTGTGACAAACAAATTTGATTTATAGGGGTGATTTACTGACTGCCTCAGTCTATCAGAGATAGCAGCCAGACTGGGGTGAAGTTTATTTCCCATCAATTGGTCCAAACTATGCTTAAATAGGGGCAGGGAGGAATGCTGCTTCACATGCATGGGGAGCTTGTTCCAGAGAATTGGAATTCTAGGAGAAACATATCTGTCTCCCCAACATGTCCTATTTGGGCTGCAAACAACAATTAAGTCTTTTAATCTAGCAGTCATGATGACTGTTTTTAGTGGATGTGCAAAATATTCATCAAAACAGGGTCCAGGGATGCCTTGTTTGACAGGAAAAGATCGCCTCTCAGAAGTCTGTATGATACCAAGTAAGGAGACAGGGCTTTAAGGCAGTCAGCATAAGACATTGCGTTTACTCCCTGTATTCTTTTTGTAAGGAGCCCTTGTGAACATTCCATTTGCTACCTGCTTCTGGTCAGGTACAACCTGAAGAGGACGTTATACTTTATGATGAGCCCGATGGGGACCAAGAACAGTGGTCCTGGACCAGGATGCCATGCCTTTGGTTATAAGTTCAGCAACATAAAAGGATTTTCTTACTACCTTGGACACATGTTGGTCTAAGGCTAGGTTACTATCTACATGGGTTCCCAAATCCCTGTCTAGTGAATAAACTCTTAAGGGTGTTTTATTGATGATGTAGATACCCATAGCAGCAGACTTCCCAAAAGGTACTATTGTGCATTTTTTGGTGTTGAGTTTTAAACCATGGCTTTAGCACAAAGTGTTTGTCTGTTTTAGACCTTCCTGAATGGTGTTCTCATCTTGTGGAGATGCAATGACTGCTCCCAGTTTGCATCATCCGCAAACTTTGTTAGCCAGAAGCCTTTGACCCAAGTAGTAGATGCTAAAGTGGATTGGGCCTAACACAGAACTCTGGGGGACTCCACTGGTGACCCACCTCTTTGTGGAGGTGGCCTCTGATTCTAACCGTGCAAGTCCTATCAGAGATCCAGCTAGCTATCCAGTGTATTATAAAAGGGTTTATCCCTAGTTCTGGAAGTTTGTTGACAATGCCCGAGTAGGGAATTGTATCAAATGCCTTAGCTCAATCTAGGAAGGTAATATGCACAATTTTTCCCTCATTCATTTCCTTAGTGACCCTTTCAAAGAAGCCCACCAGATTCAGTAAGCATGACCTTCCTTTGTCAAAGCTAAACTGGGATGGATTCAGTGCCTGGAAGTCTATGTCCTTGTTGATAATTTCCATGATAATTCTTTCAATGGCTTTGCAAATAAAAGACTAGTTAGACTAATGGGTCTGTAGAATCCAGGATCTGTTGAAGGTCCTCCCTGATGGATGACCGTCATAGTACTACATTCATGTGGGACAAAACCTGCGTTAAGATTATAGTTAAACAATGACTATGGGATCCTGATAAGTCATACTTTAGACTATTCAGGAAACATTCTGGGATTATCAGGGCCACTGAAGCTGTGTTCTTGGCTTTAGTGAGTGCGGCCAGTACATACTTCCTAGTTATAGTTGCAGGGGTCATGTTTGAGGGTATTATTGGGGGGACGGTTGAGGATGTGAGGAGGGTAAGAAGCTGGAACTCATTTTGTCTAACAGGATAGCTACATCACCAGGTTGATGAATGTGGCACCATTAACCACCAGTTCATTGCTGTGTACTATCCTTGAGTTTCTGACATAGCTGTAGAAGGCCTTATGGTTGACTTTCACCTGTGAGGATATCTTAATCTCAAAATTGGCTTTGCTTGCCCTAATTATCTCTCTTAGTTGCCTATTTGCTTTGATGAGAGTGTTTCTATTTTTATGGGAATTCCTCTTCCTGATTTTTTGGAGTAATTTTTCAGGTTTTACAAGCCAAATCTTGTTTATAGGCACATGGGGGCAGGGGCACACCTGGGTTGGCTGTTCTGGGGAACTTGCACCTATTGTGATACAAACAAGGTCTAGTGGTATATTCACTATTTAGTCAGCACCTTTTATATATACAGGTTCAGGGTTTGGGTTGTGACTGTTTATCTGAGGCTGTGCAGGATTCCCAGGTGCAGGGGGAGTAATCTACAGGGGAGTAATGTGAGCTTCCATAGGGGGGTGGGGGGGGTTCTAGAGGAAGGATAAATAGAGAAAAAGAGCTCAGAGGAGATCTTAGATCCTGCAGGTGACTATACAGCTGGGAGATGTGTTACATTTATTTGTATCTACAGAAGTAAACAAGAAGAAAGGTCAGCAAGTAGGTGTGATGACAATATAGTACAGTAAATTACTGCATTGAGAGCACACTTCCACTCCCTGCCTTGACCTGTCTGTGCAGCTACTGTGGTAAAATTGCAAGGCATAGAAACTTGCACTGCTGGCACAGTGTGGATGTATTCTCCTGGTGTGGAAGAAAAAAAAAAAAAAAAAAAAAAAAAAAAAACAATACTAACACCAATCTTGTTATTCTAGCAACTAAGTTTCCAAGAGAAATATTTAAAATCTGCCCCCCTGCCCCCCCCCCCCATAATTTATTTTAGGTTTTGTCCAGGTTGAGTGATGTTGCAAGGATGGCTTGAAGAGCATGTAGTTTGTTTTTTTTTTTTTTTTTTTTATTTAGGTTCCTGGAATTGAGAATTAACACCTTGAGTCTCAACTGAGTTGATTGGACAAATTTTCTGACATAAAACAATGTGGCATTTTAGGCACTATAGGGGTGGACAAAGCCTTAGCCAGTGCAAAAAGCCAAAGAAAAAGGTGCAGTCCATCAAAAGTCAAAATGGAGAGTCTGCACCATGTCCTCACAAGCTGACAAATAATGGATCCCCTTCAAAATAACACCAGAAAGACATCAGTTGTTGAAATCAATCATTTTACTCATACTGTGGCATCATTCAGGGAGCTACATAGGTTCATAGGTGTGTACTAGGTTAATGGCCCTAGAGCCTTTACAACCCTAGCCCATAGGATTACCCTGGCATCATGCCACCAGACCTTAGTTCCCAGAGCCTCTGTCAAGTAAAGCCACTGGAGTGATCCCTGGGGTGAATTTTCTATTTCCCATCCACTCATTCAGATTTCTCTTGAAGAGGGCCAGTGAGGTGCTTTGCTTGACTTGTATGGGAAGTCTGTTCCACAGCATGGGCAGTCTCTGGGTTATGAACCTGTCCCTCCAGCATGTTCTGTTGATTGTGGTATTGAGGTTGAGGTCTCTGGAGCATGTGGTGCGGAGGGATTGGGATTTCAGGTAATTTACACCTACATGGTCTACGATAAAATCGTACAGATGCCTATGGCATAATGAAATGAATGCCTGTGTGATCTGGCAGATCCTGGCTCCAGATAAGAAACTAACAGCTATCTTCTCATTAGTCAGCCTGGTTAGAGGGGCATCGGTATAACTTACAGGGGAGTCCCCTATGATGAGAGTCCTGAGAAGTGTGTTTGCTTTCCTTAGTGTCTTAGTGCTTGGGGTTCCACTGACAGTGACAATATGTGTGGTGCTTTTTCTAAGTGCCTTTGGGCTTGCTGAGGCATAGCTTTGACAGTGGGTGGTCTAGGTGATTTGTTGTTTAGGAAAACTGCTTTTAAGTGCCTCAGCGTATGCTGTCTGTGTGTTCTGTGCTATGTGAGGTGGGTGTTGTGCGTGTGGTTAAAACAACCTGATGTGAACTTGTATGTGAGAGTTTAGCCTCTACTGTCAATGGGTAATTACACCTCTCCCATACCATGTCTGATCTTTAAGGATTAAGTGGTTTTCAGTAAATATGAGAATTGCTACATCGTCTCAAGAAGCCCATATCCACCAAACTGGGTACAGAGAAGTTAGACAATTGCACATCCATAATATCCAATTCTTTGATTTCTGAGCTACAAGGAGGATGTTATACGGGGGTAAGAAAACTATTAAGGCTGCTGTGTTTGTGCAGACTAATAAGAACACTTTTTGGCAGATTAAACTAAACAGTACTAAATTCTATAAACTTTAATGTTTACACAGTACTGAATTCTGCTAAATCTGTAGTTATTGCAACCATACCTCAAAGGCTCTTATTGCAAGAGGTCTGGACAAATACTGACAAAATGGGAGGAAAAGGCCCCAAAATAGGGACAGATTACAGTTTTATAGATCATTCTACAGAGCTAGGTGTTTGCTGTAGTCCAGGGCACTGCTAATCCACACAAACATGCAAAATTCGTAGCAGCACAGGAAAAAAAAAAAAAAACAGAAAACCTAATGAGCCCTCTGTCCAATGAAATGACTACATTATGAATCCTTTTGTGCATTTCCCATCTCATATAGGATGAGGCAAACACCTCCTGCCATAAGATGAATAAACCCAGTCCTCTTGATGTAAAAACACAGCAGAATAGACCCACAAGTACAATACTAACACAAACCAAACTAGCTGGAAATCTCAAGACAGTGAGAGGAAGAGAATTGTATTTTTTTTGTGTGCAAAAAATAAATACAAATAAGTGAAATGCACACACAAAAGCAGGAAACAAAAGCAATCACTGAAAATAACAAGTGCAATTTAGCAGTCAAAGTACTTAACTTTGCCTGGATGGCACTGGATACAAAAACACTTCTGGAATGCAGGGTAGGACTACAAGCTTTGCTGAACTCCAGGAAAATGAGCAGGAGACAGTATGCAGTAAAAGATGTTTACTCAAGAACAATACTAGTTTGCTGGGTGGGCATTCAGTATCATGGATGCATGGAAAACAATGGGTGGAGATGGTACTTAAACAGCTTATGTATAGAACAGTCAATAGCAGTGAAAGAGGGGAGGGAGGGACTTTGGAAATCAGATAATCATAACAGATGGAGGGCAGACACACAGCCTTATAAATTAACAACAGCAGAAGGGTGGGAGGGTTCAGAAATGTTTTTCAAGAAACAAGCAGGTTAGATACAGAAGCCATCAATCACAAAGGCAATATTGAAGCTCTTTCAGAAGCTTTAATGTGTTATTGGGGGATGAGGCAGACACAGAATGCAAGCAGGTAAACGACCAGCAGAATTCAAAACCACAGGCACAAACTGGAGCAGACACAATTCCCCCATTATTGAACTTCAACTACAGTTTAAGGAACCAGACTATGCAGAAATTTACCAGTAACATTCTTTATGGAAAAACATGCAGTAATAAAGGACTAAGGCACAAACGTGGTAGGAGGAGCATGCAGTTCTGCCATGACTATGATTTGAACTAAAAGACTTTGTCCCAGCAGGGTTTAAAACACAGATACCCTTTACAACTAATTCTCCTTGTGGAAATAGAAGTGCAATAGAACAAAGGTCGCTGAACAAACTGAAAAATGCAATCAGATAGAACAGAGCAGAAAAGTACAAACTAGTATCATCACACAGGTCACTATAAGTGCACTTAAATATTTAAGCAGAATTGAAATAATCCAAATCATTTCATTCACTTTCTTGTTTTTTTTGAAAGACTAGTTACGCACAGTTCCACCCCTTTCCAAGTCTTGAACCATATGGTTAGGCAGATATATGCCAAAGGGACACTATAGTTTAAAAACCAGCCTGATAGTTGAAAACTAGAGAAGAACAATAACTTCCTTGGACCTAGAGGATATTCCTTTTGGGATTAACTGAGATAGGCAAAAGGATTTCCTAATGACATTTATACATGGTTGAAGGAGAGTTCATTGTCCATGAACAGACCTAGATTTCCCATGACAGTTCATTTGAAGTGTGCGTCATTTATGTGGTAGGTGCAAAGGGTCATAGACAAGAACCAAGCATAGCCAATTTTCTATTTTGTGTTAGAATTAACCTATCCCATTTTGGTTAGAAAATGGCCTTACCCATCTCACGGTCAATAATTTTATACTACCCATGAAGAGAAAAACTGGAATCACACCATAGATAATTTGAGGGGACCCATGCATGGGATAAAGTATTTAGGGGTTGCATCTGTTCATTAGCAGTACAGGGGGAGTCTTGGGGGTAAATATTCTGTTTCCCATGCATAGGTCCAAGTTGTGCTTGGATATAGACATGGTTGAACTGGATGAGGGCTCTATTCCAGAGCAGCAGTGTCCTCTACAAGATATACCTGTCCCTCCAAACCAAACCACTCTTAATTTTGCAGAATGGGTTTATATCCCTAGACAGTTTTTCTGTCATCATTTGACTTGCTCATGTGCAGTAAATCCTGGGCCGGAGGATGCTTTGTATACCAGACACAGGTCACCTCTTAGCAGTCTGTAGAATACAAAGTATAGTGATAGGGCTTTGAGGCAAGACATGTTGTTTAGGCTTTTTATCCTTTTAGTAAGGTATCTTTGTAGGCATTCCAGTTGCATGCATTTGGAAAGATACTTGCCAATGGGGGCATTACCTTTAATGATTGGCCTAATGAGAGCTGAGAAAAGGTGATCAATGATATCCCAAGATCTAGACACAATTCCTTTGTTTATAAGCTATGCAATAACATAGAAAGAGTTTCTTACAACAATAGATGCATGTTGTTCACATGTTAGGTCACTGACCACATACATTTCCACATCCCAAACAATGGGTCAACTCTCAAAGGGGTATTGTTAATGTAGTAGTTCCCCAAGATAGAGGACTTCCCAAAGGATACATTGATGCATTTAGTTTCAGTCCATAATTTTGACACCAGTTATTTATTTGAGACTAGCCTTCCTACAAGATGGCAAACTCATTTGGGGATTCAATGGCTGCTCCTATCTTGTAATCATCTACAAACTTAGCCAGAGCTCTTTAGTATTTCCTGTTACTTTAGAAAAGTAGATACCAAATGGAAGATGACCCAGCACAGAACCCTGGGGGACTCTCCTGGTGGCTGGTCTCTTTGTGGAGGTAACTTCCCCAGCTTTGATTTCATACATTCTGTGAGCCAGCTGGCAATCTACTAGGTGACATGGGGGTTTATTCCCACTTTAACTTTTCTACTATGCCTTAGTGGGGAAGTGTGTCAAAAGCTTTAACCATGTTGAGGTATTTGGTGTGTACCATTTTGCCTTCATCCATTGCTTTGGTGACCTTTTGAAAAACAATCCACCAGGCTGATCAAGCATGACCTGCCCTTGATGAATTCAAACTGAAACAGGTCCATTGTTTGGAGGTTCCCTATGTCCTGAATGATTAATTCCATGATTAAGTCTTTCCATGGCTTTGCCAAGCAGCTGATCAGACATATGGGTTTGTAATTGTCCGGTCTTTGGAAGGTCCTCCCTTATGCAGAGGACTGATTGTGATTGTAGCTGTTCTCAGTTCTCTTGGTACAAAACCTTTATGGTGGATGAGAATGAACAGTGCTGTTAGGGCTGTGGCCAAATAATGCTTCATGTTATTTAAGGTGTATCCAGGGAGTTTCTCAAGAGGCATCGATGCAGTATTTTTAGCTTTTCATAGCACTTTTAGGACTTAGTCTTCTGTGATAGCTGGAGGCAAGCCAGTTTCAGGTATGTCTTGAGGCCTAGACAGAAGGAAGAAAGGGATACAGTTCACTATATATTCACCCTCAATGTAGGTAGCATTGTTCACAAGCAGCTCAGTGCAGTGCTGCATTGGGCTTTTGAGATTACAAACATTGCTAAAAAATGCTTTGTGATCATCTTTGGCTTGTGTAGCTATATTAGCCTAAAACCTGACTTTGGGGAATTTTACTAAGCTCCAGAAATGTTTATTTCAGTGACAAGAGCTCTAACATTCTGGGAATTGGTCTTTACTTTAGGTCAAAATTTTTTTTTTATTACAAAGCTTGTCAATATTATGGTTCCACCATGTGGGCTTGTTTCTGGGGTTTGGCCTGCACTTGTTCCTACATGGTACAGCTGAATCTGTGCAGCTGTTTCCATGCTGGTATAATGTGGCACTGTACATTTCTGCATATTCAGTGGAGTTAACTCGGTCTGGTGGGGATTTGAAGTTTGCCAATATATCACTTAGGAGTAAGTAGTTTGTCTTAAACAAACTTCTAATGGTAATCTTGGGTGGAAGGGATCTCCGCTTCCAATTTTGTTTCAAAGGGCAGTGCTTTAAGGTCATATCTAACAAGTGAAGATGCACAAAGCATGGTGAAAGATGCTTCCCATATTAGTAAGGACAAAATCCAAGATGTTATTCTCCCTAGTGGGTATTATAACCAATTGTTCCAGGGATTATGTATTGAAAAATCCCAGGAGCTTGTGCGCTAGTGGTGGTGTAGGTTTCTCAGTCTATAGTTGGATAGTTTGGATCACCTAGGAAATATGTTATTGGGTTTCCTGCTGAGCAATTTTAGTTCCTTTATGACACAAGAAAGCCACAATGCCTATCTACAGGGAGTTCTATAGCTAGTGAATATATGGTACAGGACTGTTCTGATGGTTATTTGGACAAGCAGCAGCTCTAGTGCATCATGCTGTTTTACTAGCCTTGATGGAAGTTTATTCTGGATGTAGACCCCTCCCCCCCCCCATTCACAGCAGCTGGTCTAAATGTGTTGAAGGCATTTTAGCCCTGCACAGCCGGACAGCTCTCCATCATTTTAAAACATGTCTGTCACTACACAGAAATATCAGCATCCTTCAGTGTGAGAAGGGCTTGTAGGGATGGAGGTTCTTTAGGCTCTTTGCATTGAACACCACCACCTTCATATTTTCCTTTGCTTATTTTGCTTATTACATTATGTTGGTAGGTTTATCAGGTAGGCACTATGGGTATGGTTAATGTCTTAGCCAATGATCAAAACCAGAGCAGGGACAAATGCAGGCCATCCCCAGCAAAGCAGAGTAGTCTGTCATAATCCTCCCAGGCTGACAAACATTAAGCCCCCTTTGAATGACATTAAAAACTAAACCAATTATTGAGGTCAACTGCGTGTTGCTCATATCAGGGCATCATCCTTGGAGAAGAAGGTAGAATACTGCTCAAGGTTAGGCTCATGCCAGTCTTGGACACAGTCTCAGAGCTCTATCATATCTCTCCTTATATAGTCCAGGGTGGTACAGTGCACCTCAAGTCACTGATACAGCATGAACTATGACAGAGTCATACTAGTACTTGTTGTGCAGGGACTTAACTGCATGTATGATCTGATGAATCCTGACACCAAACAATAAACAGTCACACTTTCCTTGCTCAGTCTGGTAAGAAACACATCTGTAAATCTTACAATGGAGTCACCTGTAACAGGAATGTTTGGTCGGGTCGATACCTTCCTGGCAGGCTCAGCATCTGTGACTTTGGGACTCCTTCTGTTGTGTGAGGAGGTAGGCTTAATTTGCCTGTGCTATGTTTTGCAGGTCTTTGAGGTTTAGACAAGTTAGTCTTTAGAACCGCAGCATGTGATGGATTATGTGTATTGCGATGGCATTGAACAGGTGTCACTTGTGATGTACTGCTGGCGATTTTGGTGTTTGAGTTTACTGTGAGATTTTTGCCTCCAAGAATATATGTACATCTCACACACTGTTATGCTTTGAGTAATAGATGGTCGTCAGACAGTGTGAGACAATTCTTACACAGTCTCAAGACACCCATCTCAATCAGGCTGACTAGAGGTTGTAAGGAAGTGCTGGTCCATGATGTGAGGGTATGAGGTATTGCCAGCTATGTCAGGAGAAGTAGGGCAGTGGATGTGTAACATATGCCAGCATAGCTAGCTGGAGTTTTGTAAATAATTATAGGTCACTTGCACATCAAACTGATTTGTACAGGTGCTTGTGTTGGAAATGTATTTGTAAAGCTGCCAGTGTTAAAAAATGTACCAACAGTGAGTCCTGCTGGACAGAAAAAAGAAATGCACCCATATGTCAGACTGTATTATAACTGTTGAAATTATTATTGAAACAGAGGATACTGGAAAAAAAGATGTTAAGCTCAGCCCCAGCTAACTTTTAGAAAAATATCCTCAAATTAAATTACTTAATTTAGGCCATAAAGATTGCATCTCACAGGTCTCAATGTAGCCAGAGACAAAGTCTGTACTAGGAAGCCTTCTGTATTGTTCTAGGGGGTGAACCAATTGCTATTCTGGAAGGGTAAGTTTGAAATTGTATTGACTTCAAGAAGCTGCAACACATCTCAGCAAACCTCTATTTGTGTATATGGTAACATATGTGCAAGATTCTGGTTCCGTTTCTAGTAAAGACGGGTAGTATGGTGACCAAAAGTCAGATGACCAGATGTGATGTCATTCTGTAATCTAGCACAAAATTATGTTTTAATACTAGAGGAGACTGAAGTTTCAGAGCAGTCTGTTTTGTAACCTAACAAATAAGGATCTCTCACCCACTTCATCTTGCCTTGCTTTAGTAAGTAACCAGGGAATAGTAATTCTTGAGGTCAGTCAGGAAAATACAGAAAAACAGTACTTAACTAATCTCGCTATATCTGTGTGAATCTATTAATTTTAATAGTTCCAGTGACAAACTCTGGTGTTTATAGTAAATAGATATTTAGTATTTTCATGGTCTTTTATTATTAAACATATTTAAACTTCTTACTGTGGCTAGTCCTTCAGAGAATATTTTAACCTTTGATAGTACTTATATTTATTTGATAACACTGTGGCCACTCTGGTCAAACACTAACATTTGTATTAATATTAATTTCACTCAGCATAATTAGATACCCTTGTAATAGCCTTATTGTAGCTAGATTTGGAGTGTCTGGTGGCAGTAACTACCTTATAGTCTGGACAAAGAGTGAGTAAATCTGTGCCAGCCTTTCCCAGGTGTGTGCGTGTGTGTATGTGTGTGTGTGTGTGTGTGTGTGTGTGTGTGTGTGTGTGTGTGTGTGTGTGTGTGTGTGAGTGTGTGTCTGTCTGTGTAAATTCAATTTCAGAGAGTCCATGCATCAGTTACTTGGAACAGGGACACAGAGAACTAGTTTCACAGAGAGGGTGTTTGAGGACTTGGCTTGGATACTCTGCTGAGGACTCATCTCTACAGCTGTGCCAGTGCGGAGTCTTACTGGGGGCCTGGAGAGAGAGGGAAATCCGGACCATGGACTGAGTGTGTGCCCTGTGTGCTCTCAACAGAAATTGTGCTTGATACAAAGGGCTGCATTCAGAAATACTGTGTGTGTATATCTTTGTTCAAAGTGAACATCCCTCACTGGTGTCAGTGGTGAGGATTTGGGCTCATTGATTACTGGTCCAGAGAGGGGACGTCACACATGATACCAACAAGAATCAAACTGGGGGCAGGGTAACTATATCCTAAAACCAAACTCCAAGTAGTTAATGTTTGGGTGCACATGCTACTGAATATTTAAAGTTAGATACAAAACAACTAGCCTGGAAACCTTCTGCCACCAGCAAGAGCTAGCAAACTAAATTAAAAACAAATCACTAATTTAATTTAAAAAAAAAACACACTAATTTAATAATAAAATCAGTGCAAGATGCATCAGCACACTCAATATTAAGTCATTTTATCAAATGTCTTTTAGCCTAATGGTGAGATTTTCAAAATGTCTTTTAGCCTGGTGAGTAGTTTAAGTAGTTTATAGATGTTGGTTCCCCCCAAGGAGTACACTGTTCTGGTATTAAGCTCTAGCTCATGGTTCTAAAGCCATACATTTGTACAGAGAAGGCCCTCCTGGAGGATATGGGAGGCAGCTGGAGTGTGGATGATGGTTCTGAGTCTGTATTCACCAGCAAACCTGGTTTAGCCAGAGATCCCTTAGGTTAAATTTCAGTGGACTATATGCCAAAGATTACTGGCCTCAAAATACAGCCTTGGAGGAACACCACTGATGACAAGGCTTTTGGAGGATACTTTGCCATCAACCCTGATTGCAGGGACTCTGTCCATTAACCAGACTGCTATCCAATGAATCATATACTGAAGTTATTAATTATGTCAGACTGTGAGTTAGAGTTGAAAGTCATAGCTAGATCTAGGTAGGTGGTGTGCACCAAACCGTCTTCATCTAATGTATCTGTGACACTTTCAGAAAGGTCGATAAGGTTTGCATCTACACAGGGTTCTGGTTCCTTCCTTTTTAAATGTTTCCTCCCTCCATTTATTTCTTTGAAAGTTAATCAAGTTTGTTAAAAAGGATGATCCATACCAGCACAAGATGCCTTAGTTACCAAAACACAAACTCTTAATATCAAAATGTAGACAGTGGTTAGGTTCGTGAAGACATGTACACTTGTGTGTCTCCACTTAGAAATTCTGCTTCAGAACTAATGCAGTTTAAATCTCTGTACTTCAGTTCTGGTATTATCATCACTTGGTCAAAATTAATGCAGACTTAAAAAGTCCTTTCAATGTATAGCCTCTAAAATAAATCCTGAGACAACAGCCAGGAGAAAGAATACAAGTATTCAAATGGCATCCAATATTGGAATATATGAAAATGAGTCTAGTCAAAAGCCTACAAAGTAATCACCGTTGTGATATGTCTGTATAAGATTCATTCCAATATAAAATAATATACCCTAATTCTAACCTCAGTATCAGAGATGAAATTAAGGTCTTTGGCATTTTGCCTTGACTATAACGTTTAAAACCTGGCTTGCTCCAACCCCCTGGAGATCCAGTCACATTTAGGAATAGGTTCATAGATGTTTACTAAGCCTTTTTAAGCCTTGCCATGCATTTCAAATCTCTGACAAGTTCTAATAGCAAGCAGGGGCTTGAGATATGAAACATTTACAAGCAGAGGTCTGGGAGATTAACCATTTACAGGTGGTTTCCATTAGAGACATAGGTGTTAAATCATGGATAAATTTCCTGTTTCCCATCCAGTTGCCCAAGTTACACTTGAAATGGGTAAGGGAGGAACTCTGCTTCACATTGATTTGGAGTCTGTTCCAGAGAAGGGACAGTCTCTGGGATGCATACCTGTCTCTCCATCAGGTCCTATTTATATCACAGGCAAGTTTTAAGTCTTTAGAAGTAATTCTGGTGCTGTTTGTTTTGCGGATATACGGGAGATCCATCAGAGTGGGGGTCTGACAATGCCTTAATACTAGGTATAGATCTCTGCTCAAACAGCCTGTAGGAGACGGAATACAGGGATAGAGCCTTGAGTCAGTCTGCAGAGAACATCTTACACCCTCTATTCTTTTAGCTAGGAGCCTCTGAGGATGTTCCATTTATTGGATACGCCTGGTTAGGTACATACCAAAAGGGGCATTATGCTCAATGACAGGTCTAATGAATGCTGAATACTGAGGAACAATATCTTTGTTTTACCTAGATGCCATACCTTTGTTTATAAGTTGCACAACATAGAATTATTTCCTCACTACTGCAGACACTTGACAGTCAAATGCTAGATTACCGTGTGTCCCCAACTCCCTTACTACTGGATCAGCACTTAGGGGTGTGTTGTCAATAGGATAGTTACCAGGGGTGGATGACTTCCTGAAGAATACTATTCTGCATTTTTTGTACTTGGTTTTAGTCCAAGGCTCTGACATCAGTTATTTGTCTGTACCTAATTTGCGACCAACTGCACATTTAGTCAGCCAGTGGCCATAGACATTGGAATGGACTTCAGAGAAGTAATACCAAAAAGGAGCCATCCTAGGATTGATCTACAAGATACTCCACTTTTGACTGGCCTCTTTGTAGATGTAGACCCCTCAATTTGAACTTCCTGGGTCCTGTGAGCTGGCTATCTACCAGGTGACACAAGGGTTTAAACAGAACCTCTTGAGTTTAGTCAACATACCTGAGTCAGGTATTGTGTCAAATGCCTTGGCCAACTCACTGTAGGAAGTGTGAACCATTTTGTCCTCATCCATTGCTTTGGTGACCTTCTCAAAGAAGGTCTACCAGGTTGGGTAGGCATGACCTTGCCCTTGACAAAACCAAATTGGTTGGGTCCAGTGTCTGGAGGTTTCCCTACGTCATTACTGATTATTTCCATGAGAATTATTTCCAAGGTTTTGCATACAAGACTAGTGAGACTTATGGGCCTGTACTTTCCAAGATGTGTAAATAGCCCACCTTTGTGCACCTGGAGGACTGTTGCTGTTTTCCACTCACGAGCCACAGCGCCTGTTGGGAGGCTACAGTTAAATAGCAATTCCAGAGAGCATGATAGGTCATGATTCGTGCTATTTATTAGGCAATGGGATATTGCCTGGGCCCATTGATGCAGTGTTCTTGGCATTAGAGAAAGCATTAAGGACTTGTTCCCCAGGGATAGCAGTGGGAGTTATATTTAAGGGTATTTCCTGAGAGAAGGTTGTGGGAGAGAGAGGGGAAAAGTTGGAACTGAATTTGTCAGCCAGTAGGTTTGCTATATCTTCTGGCTCAGTATAGGTGGCTCCATTAGCAATAAGCTCTGCACTCAATTGTGTACTGCCTTTGAGGTTCTGGACACTGCTAAAGAATGCCTTGTGGTGGTCTTTGACCTGGGAGCCAAATTTTCTGAGATTTGGCTTTGGTAGATTTTATTCGTCCTTTGACTTGTTTGCTTAGTTTGATGACAGTGCTTTTATCCTGCTGGGTGCTGTACCTAACATGGGCATTCATGCATTATCCTTCCGATCCCTCAACTTCCTCCTTTTCTTAAACTTTGTGCTTATTTATTTTTTATTCATATAGATGGTAGTTTGTTAATTAATCTTTAACAAAACCTGTAGTGGTATAAAAGACTTAAAGGGACCCATGAATATATTTGTTCTAGTTTTTCTTGTTAGGATAACACTAAACTGCAATGCCAAGCAGTTAAGAATTACTTGTTAAAAGCAAATGGTTGTTCTCTGGCTTTCACATTTATCTTTAAATATTTATGAACTGAATTAATGAGAAATAATGCAAAGGAATCTACAGAGACCTAGAGTACTTGCACTATTAAAGAGAAAGCATGCATTACATCTGCCTCCATCAATTTCACTTATCTTTAATTGGTAGGAAAGGAAACACAGACATTCCTGGATATATGCTATCTCCCAACTCATGCCCTTTAAGTAACGCTGAAATAATTATGAAAATTAAATCTTGAACGAATATAACCTATTGTGGGATGCTCATTATTGTCGCTGGAAATTGAAATCAAACTAGCATCTATAGCTGTTAATACTGGTCAATTTACTATCAATTTGTTTTCCTTTTCCATTTGTCATGCACAGCTTGATTGGAGCACTGCAGAAAACAAGCTGAAATCATTTGTAGAGGGTGAAATTTAATTTATCTCACTTACTTAATCCTGCTTTAAAACTCCTGGATGCATATACTAAGGCAGGCTTAAGAAATCAAAAATCTTACAAAAAAGAAAGGTTGCATGGCTCATGACATATTATAAATTTCACATGACAATGTATAGTTTCAGAATAAAGACACCCAGTTCTCTAGGACTAATTTGTACTTAATGTTCTAAATACACTATATGAAAACCACATCCAAGACTGCTAATGAGTAAAGAAGCAATTTTATTAAAGGCATATGAAATCACACATTTAATCAATATAAATTCCCTATTTAACCAATATGAGACAGTATCATCAATATTGGGATAATAAAGCTCAGTCATTCTCCAGAGCCCACATCTGTGCCGAATTCACTCGCTTCAAATTTACAATGTAGAAAATAAGAAACATTTATTATAGCGTCCCCAATTGTATCAATATTCATGTAGTCATTTTACACAAATTTGTATAAATGACACCCAAAATATACTCAACCATGGAGAGAAACAGAGAACTTCTGAATGTGCAAGTATTACAAAATCTACCAGGTCAATAAGCTAGGCAAGCCAGTAGCAAACTTTTTAAAAGCTGCACACAACAGACATCAATTAAGAAATTGGTTCAAGGCCTCAGAGAGTACCCCTGCTCTGCAAGGCTACAATGCCTTCAACACATTTAGACAGCAAAATGAATGTGTGAAAACCAAAGGAGGTGATGTTTCAATCTATAAGAGAGAGAAATTCACCTCCTGACTAGTTAGACTGGACAACCCCATGGAGTTACTCCAAAAGTCCAGGATTCGGTGTGTAAGACTCCCATTCAAGTTATAGCCAGTTATACATCTCCCTCCATGGTTCAGGACGCCCATGAAGCCTACTTGTCCAAACTGGAGACTATCGAAATTTTACTGAACACACTTGTTATGGGGGATTTAAATTATCCCACCATTAACTAGGAAACCTATGCTAGCCCTAACTCGAAAGCACAAAAGTTCCTAGACTTCAATTCAAATGCCCTGAAACAAATTGTCCATATCCCAATAAGAAGAACAAACATTCTAGATCTGGTCTTCACCAACATGTCAAACAGGTGCACTGCTGCAATTGTCAGACCCTCATTAGTTATAACGGACCACAAATCAGTCACCTTCGAGCTGGCACTAACACCAGAAAGGTGAAATCAAACTAAAAAAATTTCACCAAGGCAAACTATACCCTCCTAATTGAAGGTATAAATGCATTCCAAGCCCCACCCCAAGCTGGAAGGGGTAACTATGCCAAAGCTTACACTAAATCCCTGTACAAATCATTTGCATGAATGTATAAACTCGGCTGTACCAGAAATAATCAAAGCCAGAGTCCCTAGTAAAAACAAGCTGCCGTGGTGGATATCCCGATCAACAAACTTTACAATAAATGCAAAATTTTACTGTCCAAGAAAACAAAGGCAAGGCTCCAATAAAAATGCCCCCTACTCAGCCTCAACAGGCAAATATGACAACTTGTCAAATCCTGAAACAGCTCCTTTGAGAGAAACGTAGGAAGTACAGCCAAGGATAACCATTAGGCCTTTTACAGCTACGTATGCAACCTAAAAAGGTAGGACCCAAGCATGTGCAGAACTAGTGGCCAATAGTATCACACACACTGACTCCACAGAGATGGGAAACCTCAAAGTGGATAGGTTTAGTGAAAATTTCACTCCCTTATCCCCCCCTAACTTACAACAAACCTTCCTCCAAACCTCTCTATATCTGAAGAGTGTTTTGAAAGTCTTGCCAAAGGCAAAAAACACATCCTCTATGGGACCAGACAACATCCCAGGCTGTCTTCTAAAGAGGCTAAAACATGAACTAGCATCACCACTAAGTACCCTTTTCAATCATAGCCTAACCATAGGCTTTGTTCCTATGGATTGGGAACAACTACAATTATTCCCCTCCACAAAGGTGGCCTAGTAACAGACCTGGGGAATTACAGAGCCATAAGCCTGCCCAGCCTCATCTGTAAGGCCATGGAACATATCATTATGGACCTCATAAAGACATAGGTGACCTCCAAACCTGGATTCCTACCCATTTCAGCTTCATGAAGAGCAGATCCTGCCTGTTAAATGTGGTGGATTTCTTTGAAAGTGTGACCAAGGCCATTGATGAGAGCAAATCACTGCACACAGCATACCTCGACATGGCAAAGGTGTTCAACACAATCCCACATTCAGGCATTACCGATAAACTTAGCAAACGTAATGTAAACCCCTTTGCTGTAAGATGGCTGACAAACCGGGCACACTATAAAAAAATGGGCAACTCCACATCAACCAGCAGACTTGTTACCAGCAAGGTGTCACAGGGGTCAGTGCTGGGCCCCCCTACTCTTTGGTATACACTTCTCAGAAGTTCAGGTCAAAACTAAAGGGCTGTGGCTGACCAAGTTTGCAGATAACTGCAAACTAGGTACAATCACTGAATCATCAAATGATGTCAGTATACTCCAGCAGGGTCTCACACAGACTAACGAATGCTGTATTAGTCACAGTCTCAAACTGAATGCAAAGAAATGCATCATCATTCCCTTCCGCACAATGTCCCTTCACACTATCAAAACAACAATATCCTAGTAAGGGACCTGGGATCACAAGTGGACTGCAACCTTAATTTTGACCATCATGTGTCTACTGTAGTAATGAAAGCTTTCTACATAGCACACTTGATTAGTAAATGCATCACCTCAAGAGCAAAAGGAGTTACAACTCCTCCTATACTCTGCACTTATACGGCCATAATTGAGTATAAATACTCAATTCGACATGTACTGTGCTAAGCACCTGCAGCAATTAGAGAGAGCTCAGAAAGATTTCTAACAAAGAAGATCAAGGGGCCCCAGCATGTGGCCTACAAAGAGTAAAGTCCCTGTCACTATACTCCATATTGTATAGACTTCTTAGGGCAGACTTATGCCTGGCCTAAAGAGCAATCCAAAACCCAAACCTAATGAACTTGCTGCATATCCGTAAATCAAATTGACTAGAGCTACTTGTTCCAGGGACCCAAATATGACCTGTGACTTAAATAGGAGATGCTGGAGGGGGACAGATTTATCTCCAAGCGACTACCACGTCTTTGGAACAGGCTACCAATTCATGTGAAACAAAGCACCTCTATGACACCGTACAAGAGGAACCTGGATGAGTGTATGGGGCACTGTAAATTCTTACCGGGTATAGTGTCCACAACCCTCCTGGACATGGGCAGTCATCATGAAATGCAATCATGGATATTGACTAGCATGTCTATGGTATTACACTGGGATGAAACTGCTAGGCTTAAAATGACCTCCCGGTTGATCACCTAGTAATCTCCTACGATACATTATGTACATATACACACACGTATATATATATATATATATATATATATATATATATATATATATATAAATATAATCGCACACTGTGTACTTATTTACAAATATTACAGAACAAGCAAATACCAATAAAAGTGGTGCAGGCAAACTGTTCCTCCAAAATTAGAAATACAATGTAGATGCAACAAAGGAGGCTCCAGACCACAGATACTAAAACACATAAAAGTTTAATCCAAAGTGAGCGCTTTCATAGCTCTAGGCTACTTCATCAAACAAAACTTACATCAAAATGTGCAGTTTATATACCTTCAAGCTGGGTAATCAATTAAACTAATTAGCTTAAAGGCACATAGCCAAATTCATTGACACTAAGTAAACCCAAAATGGAAAACTGCATGGAAAGCATCTTACACATAATTCATTCATCTAGTAGTACATATAGGCTACAAAAATAATGAATACATATCAATGTAGATATCAAAAACATTTACCTAGTACCTGGGCCCATCTAAAAATGCATATACATATTTTAAAAACATATATTGTATCTAAAAAATCAATCAGAATACATAAGATACATGATAAAGTACATAATTGTCTAGCCACTGTTATCTGATGCCTCTTTCCATTGTACTGGTTTAATGCAAATTTTATCGTTAATACCCTTACCAACGTTGGCTTGCAGCCCAATTATCCATTCAAGTTCCTTGACTTCAACTTTATTCTTAATGCCACCCCCTCCGATACTGGACTTAACCATATCTATCACTAAAAACTTAGTGATGCTCATTGTCACAATTCATGGTATGCTTTGCCAGGGCATTGGTATCCATTTGCCTAGAGATGTCAGGGGTGCTCTCTCATGCGATCATGTAATCAATGTGTCGTCATCCCTACATAGAAACAGCCACATAATACACCAGTAGCTAAATACAGTAAATAGTGTTACAATGTGCTGTCAATCTTAGCATATATACCCTTCCTTATCAGGGTGTGTAAACTTCCCTGTACTGTCAAAGTCACAGAACCTACACTTCCCACACGGGTGTGTACCAAATTCCACTCAATCTTCTGAGCTCATTGGTTCACGACTAAGTCGAGGCCCACACAATATTCTTTTCAAACACTTCTTATTCTTATAGACATAACTAGGTCTTTCCCTGAATTCCTTTCACCTTATCTGCACATAAAATATTCCAGTTCTTATCAAAAATCCTTTGTAACAACTGTGTATTACTAGAATATGTGATGGGTATTCTCAAAGTATTTCTATACTTGGGTACTATGGAAGAGGGTTCCTGTTTAGAGAAGTATGGGGGGATATCCACTTCTCTTCTATTAAATATCCATTGTCGCTCTGGATATTTCAATCTCACTTTAGTCTCTCTCCATAAATCTATCTTTCATACCCGTAAACACTATAAAATTTCATATCATTAGTTACTAACCTGGGAGGTTCTCACTCCTTGCCCTCTGATCACATTTCTAAAAAATGTGCTTGGGGTGCATACTGTGTGCAAATAATTTCTGTAACATTACTTTCTATACATCTCAGTATCAAATTGACTATTTTCTGTATAATTCTGACATCCAAGAAGTCAATTATGGAAAAGGAATTCTTCATAGTAAACTTCAAAAATCGTGTGCTGTTACCTAATTTAGCAAAAAAGGGGATGAAAGAATTACTGTCACCATCCCACAGTATAAAGAGGTTGTCCACAGACCTTATATAAAAGCCAAGTCGGCCGTGCATCTCAGTAAACACAAACTGTTCTTCTCAAGCTGCCATGACAATGTTGGTGTAGCTACTGGCAAATGGTGTGCCCATAGCTACGCCATCCATTTGTCTATAGACAGTATCACCAAACACAAACGGATTTTCCAGAATGAGTTCCATCAGCATGGCTAAGAAATCAATAAATTGATTGTCGTATCTCCTTTCAACAGGTATTGTCTATAAATAATTCAATCCCTGCTCTACTAGGGATCATAGTAAAACGGGATTGTACATCTAGGGTAATCAACCATTGTCTGTTAAAATTAGCATTGCCAACAAACTCATACAAGTCCCCTAGGAATTGTTTGGTGTCCCTCTATATAAACCTAGTCTTCGATAAAACAGCCTTTAAATGCTGTTCCACAAAAACAGACAATGGCTCAGTACACCACCCTCTCCCTACCACAGTGGGCCTCATAGGGGGGTAGCGTGGCATGTTTGTGCACCTTAGGCAGTCCTTGTATAACAGGTACTATTGGTTTCTCTACAATAAAGTACTTGAACAATTCCATACTAATTAATCTATTCTGCAGGCAATCAAATATAGAGTTATAAATGCATCTTTCACATATACGGACTATTAACACTTGTCTGCTCATAAAACGTCTTGTCATTTAACATTTCATTCATAGTTTCTGTGTAAAATTCGGATTCCATTATAACCAAAGGGCCGCCTTTGTCGGCCCGTCTAATTGAAATAGAATCATCATGGCATAGGACTTCCAATGGCTTCCCTTTCTTTTATATTTAAAATTAGAAAAATATTTCTTGTTTGAATTGCCAGTATTATGTATTATGCAACTCATATTTCTTTAATACATGCCTTCTCAAAAGTCTCTACAGCAGAATTATTTATAAAAGCTACTAGGCTTTTTAAATTTACTAGCAGTATCTGCACTATTGTCCATTCCACCGAAATGAAACTTCAACATAATGTTACGAGCATAATTTTAAGTTCAGTTATGTTCTCCAACAGTCATTCTGTTGGCTGGTATAAAAGACATGCCTTTCTGCAGAACATCAGTTTCAAACTCTGTCAATACTAGACTTGAAATGTTCCAAATTAGTGTGGACCGTTCTGTTGCCACATCTTTATCATTGGGGACTTCTCTTCTACAGATGCTTTGCATTTTCTGCAGTCTCTGCTCCATGACCGCTCTCGAAAAGAATTAGCTTGAATAGGGTAAGGCACTGTTAAATTAAACATGTTCAGCACAAAGTTATTAGTTTTGCCATTACTTCCATCAGGGAAACAGTAGACCCAGTTTCTTTCCTGCGGGACCCTCCAGTACCGTCTCTGTAGCAGTAGAGTGGTTCACTTCGTTCAAAGGCTGTGCAGGAGGGGGCATGTCCTGCATCTCAAAAGCTGTTCCGTCATTACTGTCGCCCAGACTGATCGGATTTAAAGGCACAGCTACAACTTCTGTAGTTACATGAGATTTTAAAGTTCTATCACTGTCGGTTCTTTGAACAGACTGAGGTATGGAATTATTGCTATTAGAATCACCATAAGTCCATTCTCTAAGCCAGGGAAAAACCCTGCCGGCCGAGAAATCTTGTGCGTCTCCTTGCATTTTCTTTCTTTTATAATTTAATAGCTGCTATTCATAAGCAGCAACAGTTTCCAAAACAGCTTCGAGTTTTACATCTAAAATATGGTGTGAGTAGATGTCATACAAAGTTCCTTGTAGATTGTTAATGCCAGTTATAACAGTTTCTTCCTCTGGTGTAAACAGTTTCATATAACTCCTACTCTTCTCTAAGTTGATTTGTTGCCCTTGTAATAAAAGCTCATTGTAAATGGTGCCATATGTAGGCATATTAAGCACCTGTAACCCACAAGGGACAATATGCAACTTAAGACAGGCTTCTAGGTGGAACCTTTGAGCCTGAAGTCTTTTTAACTTGCGCAAATCATTTTCCAGTTTATGTAGCCAGTTTCTTCCTCTGGTGTAAACAGTTTCATATAACTCCTACTCTTCTCTAAGTTGATTTGTTGCCCTTGTAATAAAAGCTCATTGTAAATGGTGCCATATGTAGGCATATTGAGCACCTGTAACCCACAAGGGACAATATGCAACTTAAGACAGGCTTCTAGGTGGAACCTTTGAGCCTGAAGTCTTTTTAACTTGCGCAAATCATTTTCCAGTTTATGTAGCTCCTTCAAGGCTGTTACATCATACTCAGTTCTCACTAGTTTGTGGGGTACTAGCCACTGGTTCAAAGTCCAGCAATGGGTTATTCCGATCCAAGGTTAGTTGTAATTTCTTCTTCCAGGCATCCCCCTCGGGTACATAATCAAGTTCCATATCCAATGAGGCATTCCCCTCTGCCATGTCTCCACACCACTTAACAAAAATTAGAGAACAAGCAAATACCAATAAAGTGGTGCAGGCAAACTGTTCCTCCAAAATTAGAAATACAATGTAGAAGCAACAAAGGAGGCTCCAGACCACAGATACTAAAACACATAAAAGTTTAATCCAAAGTGAGCACTTTCGTAGCTCAAGGCTACTTCATCAGACAAAACTTACATCAAAATGTGCAGTTTATATACCTTCAAGCTGGGTAATCAATTAAACTAATTAGCTTAAAGGCACATAGCCAAATTCATTGACACTAAGTAAACCCAAAATGGAAAACTGCATGGAAAGCATCTTGCACATAATTCATTCATCTAGTAGTACATATAGGCTACAAAAATAATGAATACATATCAAAGATATCAAAAACATTTACCTAGTACCGGGGCCTATCTGAAAATGCATATACTTATTTTAAAAACGTATATTCAGAATACATAAGATACATGATAAAGTACATAATTGTCTAGCCACAGTTATCTAATGCCTCTATCCATTAGTACTGGTTTCATGTAAATTTTATCATCAATACCCTTACCAATGTTGGCTTGTAGCCTAATTATCCATTCAGGACTGCCTAAGGTGCACAAACATGCCATGCTACCCCCCTATGAGGCCCACTGTGGTAGGGAGAGGGTGGTGCACTGAGCCATTGTCTGTTTTTTGTGGTACAACATTTAATGGCTGTTTTATCAAAGAATAGGTTTATATAGAGGGACACCAAACAATTCCTAGGAGATTTGTATGAGTTTGTTGGCGATGCTAATCTTAACAGACAATGCTTAATGATTACCCTAGATGGACAATCCCTTTTTAATATGATCCCCAATAGAGCAGAGATTTAATTTAGATAATACCTGTTGAAAGATAAGACATACGACAATCAATTTATTGATTTCTTAGCCATGCTGATGGAACTCATTCTGGAAAATAATCTGTGTTTGGTGATACTGTCTATAGACAAATGGATGGCATAGCTTTGGGCACACCATTTGCCAATAGCTACACCAACACTGTCATGGCAGCTTGGGAAGAACAGTGTGTGTTTACTGAGATGCAGGGCTGATGTGGCTTTTATAAAAGATCTGTGGACAACCGCTTTATGCTGTGGGATGGTGACAGTAATTCTTTCAACCCATTTATTGCTAAATTAGGTAACAGCACACAATTGAAATTTATCATGAACCTTTTCCACAATTGACTTCTTGGATGTCAGAATTATACAGAAAATTAATCAATTTGATACAGAGATATATAGAAAGGAATGTTACAGAAATTCTTGTTTGCACAGTATGCATCACAAGCACATTTTTAGAAATGTGATCAGAGGGCAAGGAGTGAGAACCTCCAGGTTAATAACTAATCATATGAAATTTGAGAGAGAGTTTACGGATATGAAAGATAGATTTATGGAGAGAGTCTAAAGTGAGACTGAAATATCCCAAGCGACAATGGATATTAATAACAGAAGAGAAGTGGATATCCGCCCATACTTCTCTAAACAGGAACCCTCTTCCATAGTACCCTAGTATAGAAACACTGAGAATACCCATCACATATTCTAGTAATACACAGTTGTTACAAAGGATTTTTGATAAGAATTGGAATATTTTAGGTGCGGATAAGGTGAAATGAATTGTGGGGGAAAGACCTAGTTATGTCTAAGAATAAGAAGTGTTTGAAAAGAATATTATGTGGGCCTCGATTTAGTCGTGAACCAACGAGCTCAGAAGATGGAGTGGAATTTAGTACACACCCATGTGGGATGTGTAGGTTCTGTGACTTTCTGGACAGTACAGGGAGGTTTACACACCCTGATACAGGGTGGGTATATACATTAAGATTGACAGCACATTGTAACACTACTTAGTGTATTTAGCTACCGGTGTATTATGTGGCTGTTTCTATGTAGGGATGACAACAAGCAGATTACATGATCATATGAGAGAGCACCCCTGACATCTCCAGACAAATAGATACCAATGCCCTGGCAAAGCATGCCATGAATTGTGACAATGAGCATCACTAAGTTTATAGTGATAGATATGGTTAAGTCCAGTATCAGAGGGGGTGGTATTAAGAATAAAGTTGAAGTCAAGGAACTTGAATGGATAATTGGGCTGCAAGCCAATGTTGGTAAGGGTATTAATGATAAAATTTGAATTAAACCAGTACAATGGAAAGAGGCATCAGATAACAGTGGCTAGACAATTATGTACTTTATCATGTATCTTATGTATTCTGATTGATTTTTTAGATACAATATATGTTTTTAAAATATGTATATGCATTTTTAGATGGGCCCAGGTACTAGGTAAATGTTTTTGATATCTACTTTGATATGTATTTATTATTTTTGTAGCCTATATGTACTACTAGATGAATGAATTATGTGTAAGATGCTTTCCATGCAGTTTTCCATTTTGGGTTTACTTAGTGTCAATGAATTTGGCTATGTGCCTTTAAGCTAGTTTAATTGATTGATTACCCAGCTTGAAGGTATACAAACTGCACATTTTGATGAAGTAGCCTTGAGCTACAAAAGCGCTCACTTTGCATTAAACTTTTATATGTTTTTAGTACCCGTGGTCTGGAACCTCCTTTGTTGCTTCTACATTATAGTTACAAATATATATTATATATAGCAGTGTCTCATCATCAAATATCGAACATTCACAAAAGTGAACATTCAAAGAGCAATCACTTTAGAGCGCATCCAAACTGCTCAGAAAAGCAAAAACAATAAATAAAACTTTTGTTTTTTTTTTTTTTTTTTGCAGGAACAATTCCCCTTTCACATCCACACATATCCTGCCAATTATATATACTAACTCTGAGATCACACATCAGTGAGGTATGTGCAAATTGCCTTACCCTGCAGCACTACAATTCCATACAAAAGGCAGACAGCAAAAACTCCATCTGAATGAACATTCGCCAACATGAGTGTTCGCTTAAAAAAATCTATTTTCCTTTTAGCAGTACTGAGCTTTTCAAAATTTCACTTTTCTGGATAAATATACATTTTTAGCACTGATATGATGGCAGTTCAATAAAGATATGTTCTAGATATACAGTCTATTACCTTTAGGAACAAAAGTTGAATACGTGTCTTTTACACAAGCTAAAATTCTGTATCTTAGAGTTTCACACTGCAAAACTTGCATTTCTTCCACAAATACAGTTGCCAGCACTGCAAACTATTTTGATTAGTTAGCAAAAATGACAGGGAATTTTATATGAACACTCTGGTTGTTGTGTCTTTCGGCTTTTCCCGGTTACGGGTCGCCACAGCAGAACTCCGGTCCGCTAATGATTGGCAGTAGATTTTTACATGCAGAGTTGCTGGCTCTGATGCACAATCTTCAATGAAGGTACGCCCATTCACGCACGTCTTCACACAGAAGACGCTCTAGCTGATAATCACACAGGACAACGTCTTACTGTATGGCAACAACGCTACCGGAGCATCACCACCGCAGTTTATATGAACACTCGGGTATATATTACATTTAGACATGGATTCCAGCATAAAGACTTATGCAAATCTGTTTTAAATCCGTGAAGACCATTTTCTCCTTATGATTACTGGTACTTTTTGCTGACATTTTGGCACCCTTATGGATAAGTATGCACAACTTTTAGTTCTTATGCAATGGTATCTCATCAAAATACGTTCTGGTTGAAAATGACCAAGCCCATTAACAAATCAAAACCCATTTGGCTAGACTCTGCCAATAAAAAAATTTTGTAACCAAATTTTCTCTGGTGAGATGTTCTATACCTCTCACACAAGGAGAGCAGTCATACTTCCTCTCTACCATAACTAATACAATTATATATAGTTAATGGAAAACAGATTCTGAAACATTTGATAGTCCCAGATAAGCCATTCTTCATATCCATCTTCAAACAGATGCCCAAATAGCTTTCCAATTACAAAAAGTTCTTTTGCAAATCCAAAATCATTTATGGGCAATGGAATCTGCAAACAAGTCCAAATGCAGTTTTTTAGCAGCACAAATTAATTCCTCCCTCCAGTGTATACATATTTTAAATAACAGTCACAGGATATAAACTTTCTGAATTCACCATTCAGAAGATATTTGTAATAAGACTTAATTATTCAACATAACCAAAAGTATTAAACTATCCATTTACTTAATATATCACCAACTGTTTGTTGACTTGCAGGCTGTCACAAAATGCATCATTTGAACTAATGGACTCCCCAGTTCTCTTAGCTCACTATGAAAGTTGCTCTGATATTTGCTTTTTCTTTAATCAGGTGAGCAAAGAAATTACTGTATTGTCATCAAACTTTCTTCTCTTTAGTAAATGTTATGGTTGGCATCATGCAGGAAGCATTTTTGAAAAAGAATGCTTATTAATTTTAGCATGTATTCAATATTTACTCAGAAAGGAAGAAATTCAGTTATATTTAAACTAATTACGTCATGATGATTATAAGCTCCAACCAGTTACTAATTTTTCAGTCAGAGCTTCTAAATCATCTCAGCAGTAGATCGTTTAATATTAAATGAACACATTCTTCCTTTTTCATTTTTACATACAACAGCAGCAATACTTAAACATTTTTCAAGTAATTGAGTATCATTTTATTTCCTCATTTTGGTTATAAAACTTTCCTAGCTACAGCAAATAAATTCAAAAATGTTTTAGGATTATTGTTATATTAATGGAAAAAGAGCATTCATTAACATCATTGACTGATAGGGTACAATTCTGTCCAAATTCTCATAAGGAAATTGCTAACATCTTTCCAAAAATGTTCAACTGTTTTACATTCTAGAAACATATGAACTCAGTCTGCTGTAACCACTGCATTACATCTCAGACATGATTACATTATACTTCTAAAATTTAGAGATTTTATAAGGTTCAATAAAAATTATGTGTATGCATTTCCACTTAAAAATCCTCTGTGAGCTAGAAGTGATATACTCAATTGATTTCAATAACATTTCATGATCTTCCTTTACGGTAACTACTGAATCCAACATTTCCAATACGTTTAACCATTATTATTCATCAAAATTATTTTATATAATTTTGAAAGACTGTAATCATTAAAGAGAATTTATGAAAAACTATGTTGAGGCTATGTCAGGTAATTTCTTCTCCATTCATTATAGATAGATACTCATCAAATTTATTAATAAATTGCACGTATTAATAATGAATGACTTGTATCTAAAGCATATTTCTTGAGGATTACCATAGTTATGACTGATGAGCTTCTGTCATAATCAGACCACAGTATTATATTGTTTTTAAGTGACTTCATTTTAATACATTCTTAACTTTCTATCAGACCAAATGAAAAACCTTGTATTATAAATTTCCACTTTTAAGTGCTGGAAATTTGTAAATAAAATTTCTAAATGTTTTAAGCATGATACTAATGTATACAGAATATGTTTTCTGAATTCATATTCTTCCAAATTCCTTCCAAAAGATTAAGTATCCATAAAAATCAATAAAAATGTATTACTGATTACATCAAATTTCCTTGTTCTTTAGAATTAAAGGATTCTGATAATTCTGATTGCATTTGATTGCATTTGTGTTTTTTCCCTTTACTATTCTAGTTAGGATTTAACCATGATAAAATCATTGTAAATACTGCATCAAGAGAATACAAGTCTATGTCTAGAAATTGGATTTTCCCGATATTCCCATAATGTAAGATTTTTATACGAAGTTCTTGGTTTATGTGGATACCATAACATGAAAATAATAGCTTCTCTAGTTTTCTCTTTCAAGATTAATTAGTTTGCAAAGCTGCCAACTGTAAGGTATAAAAATTATGGCTCTACCTAAAATTGAATGCAAGAACTAACCTTTCTTCAAAGGAAAAATTACATTCCACCTCTATTAAAAATGGTCAACAATGACATTATAAACATAACTAATATCAGATAGAATTATGATAGACATTTTAAGTTCTATATTAAACCAATTTTAAATTATATTTATTCCTTACTGCATGACTTATTTGCTTTATCAAAATATTTTCAGTTTTGTCATTAAATTTTATTAATGATAGACTTGTGAATATATTAAGTTTTTTTTATATCTCCTAGTGATAATAAAATATCATTTGCAAAGAGTTGTATTTTAGTTATAATTTCCTTACTCATACAAAACATTCTATGCTTCCATTGAATCTAGTACTATTAGTTAGTAGTTCAATAGCAAATGCAGATGAAAGGGCAGACAGTGGGGCATGTGATCGTGAGATAAATATACCTATTTTAATGACTGCGTTAGTACTAAAGTATAAAAATGCAAGAAGTGTTTTAAATAAATATTCCCAATGCACAGAGTCAAAAGCCTTCTCTATATCTAAACTTTGTTTGTGTCTTTCGGCTTTTCCCGGTTAGGGGTCGCCACAGCGGAACTCCGGTCCGCTAATGATTGGCAGTAGATTTTTACGTACTGGCTTGCAGGGCCTAACGCACAACTTTCAACAAAGGAATGCCCATTCATGCATGTCACCACACAGAAGACGCTCTGAGAATCGAACGGGCAACGTCTAACTGAGACAACTAATCAATGTTATTTTTTATTTTGATTTTGGGACAATTCTAATACTATTAATATTATTCTGATATCATAAACAAGTCCATTAATAGTAATCCAACTGATCTTTATCAATAACTTCTAAGTCTTGCATATAAAATTTCCATAAATAACATTTAACAGCATAATTGGTCTATAAGATGATGCTAAACTATTATTTTTTTCCTTGTTTTAGGATGGGAGATATTAAAGACTAGCCAAAGCAAACTACAAATCCAATCTGGCTTCCTCAACTAAGGACGAACATAAGGCACTCTAATTACAGCTGTAACCTAAAAGGAAAGGCCCAGATTTGTGCTGAACTGGTAGTTAATGATACCACACCATACTGAACCTGTGGACATAGCTAACCTCTTGGCTGACTAGTACCCCATGACATCCCTACCAGCTGTCCCCTACCTTGCATCTCTAAACTGCAGGTTGTAAATGCCCAAAGGCCAAAAACACAGCATCCATGGGAGCCGATAGCATCCCAGGCTACATCCTACATGGACTTCAACAAGTATTAGCCACATCATTGGGTACTCTTTTCAATCATAGTCTAAACACTAGCTTCATCAGAGCTGAATGGAAAATGGCCACTGTTATTCCCCTGCACAAAGGTGGAGCTTCCACTGACCCTGGGAACTATAGACCTATTAGCCTGACTTGCCTTATTTGCAAGGCCATGAAGTGTATCATCATGGACCCATCAACAAAGATATAGGTAATCTCCAAACACTTGACCCTACTCAGTTTGGATTTGTCAAAGGGAGATCATGCCTGTTAAACTCGGCGGTCTTCTTTGAGACAGGTCACCAAGGCCCTGGACAAGGGGAAATGTGTGCATACTGCCTACCTAGACTTAGCCAAGGCATTTGATACTATCCCCCAACTCAGGCATCAATGATAAATTCACTCAGCTAAGTATCAACTCGTATCATTAGATGGGTTACTAACTGGCTCACTGATGGAACCCATATAGTCAAAATAGGAAATCCACCTCCAACAGCAGACCTGTAACCAATGGTGTTCCACAGGGATCAGTCCTGAGACCTCTACTGCTTGGAATCTATTTCTCCAAAGTACAAGCAAAAATTAAAGGTCTGTGGCCGAAAAAGTTTGCTGATGATTGCAAACTGAGTGGTCATAGAATCTCCAACATCCTACAAAAGGTTCTTAAACAAATGATTGGTGCCAAAGTAATGGCCTTAAACTCTATGCAAGAACATGTGGGTCTATATTATAAAAGACCAAACATTCACAATTGAGAACACCTAAACAGTGACACAAATGCCGAACTCTTAAAATAGCAAAGGACGTAAACATCGAAATCCGGAACACCGAACGCATTTCCAACAGAGCCATACAGATGAGGAAAACCTACAAAAACAAACTTCATTAAACACACTTTTGCAGGGGGCAAGCCCACCTGCAGCCCCACACCCCCACTACTTAAAATATGCCAACTCAGAGATCACACTACAGTGGGGAAATGGATACATTTCCTCTTCCCCACGATCACCCTGCTGGCCACAGAAATACATTTGGCATTCCAGATTTCGATGTTTATGTCCTTCACTATTAGGAGTTCAGCGTTTATGTGTCGCTGTTTAGGTGTTCACGGTTGTGAATGTTCGGGCTTATAATATAGACCCCGAAAATGTATCATCATCCCTTTCAGTAAGAGCAATGTTCCTAATTACCACATCAATAGCCATACCCTAAGTATGCACTCAGTGATAAGAGACCTGGACACACAGGTCGACAGCAACCTTACCTTTGATCACCATGTTTACACAGTGGTAAGAAGGGCATTCTATATTGCTCATCTCATAAGTAAAGGCATTGCCTCCAGAAAAAAAGAAGTTACAACTTCCCTGTACTCTTCCCTCATCAGGCCCATAATGGAGTACAATGCCCCTTTTGGTACGTACCTTTCCAAGCACCTGCAGCAATTGGAGAGACCACAAAGGTGCCTCAAGGAAAACTCAAGGTCTTCAGCATCTGTCCTATGAGAATCATCTGAAATCACTGTCACATTATTCTGTTTCATGCAGACTACTCAGAGGCGATCCCTGCCTTACATACAAGGCAATCTCTGACCCTGCTATATTGGAAACGCTGCATATCCGCAAGTCAAATGGTATATGGAGTACTTATTTTAAAGCCCTTAACCTGGTATGCGACATTAATAGAACCTGCTGGAGGGACAGAATTGTCTCCCAGAGGATAACACGCCTTTGGAACAGACGCCTACTTCTTATCAAAGAATTTCAGTGGCCCTCTTCAAATGCAATCCAGATGACTGGATGGGTAACCATAAATTCACCCTAGGGGTTCCACCCGTGTCCCTCTTGGACAGAGGCAATAGGTGCTTATGGAAATGAGGGTAGAACTTGGCTAGTCTTGTAAGACCCTAGGGCCATTAGCCTAGAAACTTCCTAGGATCCTATAATATTTCCACGAAGGAGGCACTATATTTGAATTATAAACATTGAAAAGATGTCACTTAATAAATGTAACACTGTGGTAATATTTTACAAATTTCTACATGCATTTCTAAACCTTTAACTACAAATGAAATTAATATCAAAACAGTTTAAAGGAAAAGGCAACAGGATTGGATGGTTTAAGTACATGTTAAGTTTAAAGGTTATATTTGCATTTAAAAAATTACTTTGCTTTCATTAATTATTTATTGGATTTGTTAAGCTCCTCATAGTGATCCTTAAATATTGAAAACATTTCATCAATATTCAAGGTCTTAATGGCTTTTTTTACTTCTGTTAGCCATCTATTCTATGCATATTTTTAGGTGTCTGCATAACTCTGAATTATGTTTTTCTATGCTATTTGGTTTTATATTACAAAATAGCTGGATATTGTACAGTTAAATATTTTATAATTTTAGTTTTAAGATTTCTTTCTTTGTGTTGTAATCTCACGTTATGCAATTTCCTTTGAATATTAAGGAGATCTTTATTCCAGTCCTCAATTTTATTACTTGACCATTTATTCATTCCATCAATAAAGTGCACTTTAAGAGAATCCTGCAGAATAATTATATCAATACGATAATCATTAAATTCAAGAATTCCTCAATTTGTTATTCTTTGAAATTTAAGTTCTGTCATGTAACATGGAAGTCTATGAATTCATTTGTATGTTCTGTTATCCATTATGATACTCATAAGCAGAGGATTATGAATGGAAAAAGAACATGAAGTAGTTTTAAAGCTATCAATTCTATTAAATATATTTTAGAAATAAATATTTTATCAATACATGTGTGCCATAAACATATGAATAGTGGGTAAAGTAAATTGAATATCAGCAAGTGTTACTACATATTTAATGATAACCATTTACTTAATACTTTTGCTACTGTCCTTGTTTTAAATGTTCCATTTCTAAAACTTGTATCTTTTCCTTCCATAACCCAATTAAAATCTGCTGCTAAAATGAGAACACCCTTTCAACTGTCTTGCAAGATTTCCAAATGACTCATTGTAATACTAGCTGCTAATCCCCATAACCAATAGAGATTCACTAATGTATATAAATCATTAAAGATAACATCTGCTATAATATACATGCTCTTAGCATCAGAGATGTAGAACTTCAGGCATTATTTTTCCCTGAAACATTTGGAAGCAACAACTTCCTATCCAAAATTCCCTAACAGTTTGACATTCTCTTCAATTAAATCCATATTTTACAGAAAGATAATGTCCCCTTTATTATTTTAAATATTTCATTAATGCATTCCTCTTATTGTTAATCGGTTAATATTAATGAAAATTAATTTCATTCCACTCTTTTTTTTACAGTGTAACTACTAGGAATTAGGCAACAATTATTCTTAAACTTAAAATTGCATTAAATTTAATATTCCTTTCTTTCTATAATCAAAACTGTTATAATAGAAATACACTAAAGACAATATAACTCAAAATTTATAATCCTAACCATGGATACTAACATTCCAAAAATGCCTACCACAATTGACAAAATGTTCATACTATCTACCCACAAAGATAACTCCGCCCTTGCATAGAAAGTCACTAGTACAACTAAAATGTCCTATGTATTTTGTATTTTTTATTATATATATATATATATATATATATATATATATATATATATATATATATGTATATACATATACATACATACATACATATATGCATATATATATATATATATACACACACACAGAATAAATCTGCGGTGGTGCTGTGGTAGCATTTTCGCCTCACAGTAAGACGCTGACCGGTTCAACTCTCAGCTAGAGAGTCTTCTGCGTGGAGATATGCGTGAATGGGTGTACCTTCGTTGAAGGTTGTGCGTTAGGGCTGGCAACTCGGCACGTAAAAATCAACTGCCAATCATTAGCAGGCCGGAGTTCCGCTGTGGTGACCCCTAACCAGGAAAAGCCGAAAGACACAACATATATACAGATTAAACAAATCATAGATTTTAATCTATGTGTATTATAGTCTTAAATGTCAAAAATTCACTCATATAAAATGATAACTATAAGAAATTAATTTCTCTTTACAAATCAACTCTTTCTACAGTACTACACAGTGTAAAGGAATAATTCAATGCTTTATTAGTTTACATATATTTATAAATTCCCCCAAATGAAATTGTAATTTCTTTATTTATATGCCATCAACAATTTGTAGAATCTGCATTATATTATTCTGTCAGGTAATATTTCCCCATTTTCACTCAACCCAAAATTAAAGTATTAAACTATACATTTATTTGACATTTGTTAACCAGGTTTGTCCAGCAGGGCTAGAAGCCCATTTTGAGTGGAGACCCAAGGAGAAAGGCTCTGATAGATGCACTTTACAGTAAACATTATAACAAGGACATATTACATACGTTCCAGAGATACCAAGAATTATAATATACAATTTCAGGAAATACAAAAGAAGTGTACTACAGTAGCATGTAAAATACAAAAAAATAAAGAACTTTTCCTTACACAACATGTGTTGTTGCTAGTAAATACTAATTTTGAAGTTCAAAGGTTTTAAATTAGTATAGTTCAAATGTTTTAAATTAGTATAGTTCAAATGTTTTAAATTAGTATAGTTCAAATGTTTTAAATTAGTATAGTTTGAAATATTTCAAGCCAAAATTTAGTATAAATTCTTCATATTGATATATTCAATATTCCTATTCGCAGGCTTACAGTCGTGGTTTCAAAAAATGCTTTAAAGTAAAACTGCGCTTTATATTAGATATAAATACAGTTTCTGCATTGTATATTGAATCATATTCTAGCGATCAAAGTCACAGGTGACATCACCTTAAATGTTTTACATATTAAAAAAATCTGTTAGCCGACATGTCTAAATATAGTTCTATAAAATGAATTTGTGAAACATCTGCATTTAAACTTTTGTTATATAGTGGATTTTAGTCCTTTTCATTTACTGTAAGATTATTTTCTCCCTTGAAACTTAAATTGCTGTACAAGAGTAAATATCAACTTATAATTAATGTAGGAGTACAAAATAAAATAAAATATACAAATTGCCATATTTAAAATATATCAATGCCTTTATAGAAAGCAGTCAGATTCCCTTTCATTCCTATTTAATCCTCAACTGAAATGTATTTCTATAAAGAGAAATAAACAGGTTTTAAACAAGTGCAACTAAACCGTATCCATATATTGAAAACAATATATCTATACATTAAAAATATCATCTTAATTCCATGTTATTATCTCTAATGGATAACTGTCTAAATAAAATAGGTCTCTCTTTGTCTATACACACTAAACTTTCAAAGTATGAACCATAAATACTTATAATACCCAAAATATTTGTTTTAGAATTCGGAAGGCGCGAGTGGCTTAAGACATTTAAGATTATATTAGACATAGATATGCTAATTATCTATTAAACTACCTAATTCTATGCTTAGTAGCATATTTAATGCTAATTCATGTTAATTACTAAACAATGTATACAGCAATGGGCTTCCTTCCCCTTATCTCCTCAGAATAAAAATAGGATTTTCCATTTAGACTTACCCAGCAATCTCTCACACACACACACACACGTAGATAAAGGAGAACTAGAAAACTTTAAATTAACTCTTGGTATTTTGATAATGTCACAAAAATATTACTATGAGTACTGAAGTTAGATAAGCATACTTGTATTATATTGTTCATTATAAGTGCACTTCAAAATAATACTGATATCTTGAGAGCAATGCATCTTAATCTACATTTGTTATGTTGCAATTTATTTAAAATTATACTGTAATAATATTATTTTGTTTGCTGGGCACAGACATTATTAGCTTCAGTGGCAGTTACTTGATTCTGATGTTAGGATCTATTTATTTGAGCAGTAACAGCAGCGAGTTCCTTATGTACTCTTTATGAAGCCATAAAAAATCATCATTTCAAATGTATATATTCAGCAAACAATCAAAAATCAAAGTTCACTGTCTCATTTTTGAAATTCTATGCGTCCTATATAGAATTCAACATCATATTTCAATATCTTAAAAATGACATGTATTCTAGTACTTTGTAAATAATGTGACAAAGCTATTATAACAAGCCTAGTACTTTGATTAGTGCGCAGATTAACACGCAAAATATACTAAAGCAAATGCGGAACATTTTGTGCACATATAACTAACAAAATCATATGTCCTTCAGAAAAAATGCTAAATTCAATATTTAAGAATGACACCTTCTGTTAAATTTAGTCTGGATGCCAGAATACTGCCAGACATCACTGTAACACACAAGTGAGCATTTCTGATATTTTGCTTCATGAACCTCATACCACATGACTATGTTTAATACAGATCCATACATACTGACCAGATCATAAGAACCAACATGTGTGTCCATTACAAAGCAATATACATACATATGTAATTACTATGGAACATTGCACTGTTAAAGATAGTCTTATCTGCACTACCTGTATATGCAGCCAAGTGTAAAATGTTACAGAAATAGGACTGAATTTGGCCATCATAGCATATACAAAATGGAGGAAAAGACTTCAATTGCACTTTTCTTACTGTATCCCTTGATGTACAAATTATGAGATTCATACTTCCAAAAGAAGTAACTGCAAAAAGTACAGTTTTGTACCTACCATAAATGTAGATGTTCGAGGATCCACATTGCTGCAGTCCTTACTATTGGGTAGTCCGCTGTCCAGTCGGCCCGAATACCAGAGTATATGGCTGACGTCGGTCAGGGCGCATTAGACTGACGTCAGTACGTCAGGGTACTAATGCGCATGACCAACGTCATATCCTCAGTCTTTTCTTGCCCCAGATGTTAGAAGACCCTAAAAAGACAAGGCCCAAAATACCTGCACCAAAAATATGTACAATATATACAAAAATATATACAAAAATATCAACATATAACCTCACCTACACAACCACCCCTAAACACAGAGGGAAGGAGGGATGGACTGCAGCAATGTGGATCCTCGAACATCTACATTTATGGTAGGTACAAAACTGTACTATGTTCTTCGCTCCACATTGCTGCAGTCCTTACTATTGGGTAGAATCCCAAAGCAGAGGTAAGGGAGGCTGGCAAATCATAAAGAAGTAGGAGCTGACAACATGCCTTGCAAAACAGCTGTGGCAAAACCAGCCCTAGACTTAGAGTAGATAGGAAGGTGATAATGCTTAGAGAAAGTATGCACTGAACTCCAAGTAGCTGCCTCCAAAATATCCTTAGTTGCCACCCCTTAGAAATGCTGTTGAAGTGGCAGTAGCCCTAGTGGAATGAGGCCTAATCCCAGCTGGAATCTCCGTGCCATGATGGGAATAACAAAATGCAATGCAAAACCCAATCCACCTAGAAATAGTTTGTTTTGACACAGGCTTGCCCTGCGAACTCAAAGCAAAAGAAACAAACAACTGCTGAGACTGCCTAAAATCCTTAGTCCTGCTTAAATAATAACGCAATTGCCTGTGTACATCTAAAGTGTGCAAAATCTTTTCCCCTTTATTTTGGGGGTCTGCATAAAAAGTAGGCAAATGAATAGTTTGGTTTAAAGCCACACTAGAAACCACCTTAGGCATAAAGGAAGGATTAGTACGTAATGATACCCTATCCTTATGGAAAATCAAAGGGCTCTACTGCCATAAGGGCCTGCAACTCAGACACCCTTCTTGCAGAAGTAATAGCCAACAGAAAAGCAGTCTTCCATGACAAGTATTTCAATTCAGCAGTAGCCGCAGGCTCAAAAGGTTGTAGAGTAAGTTTTTCCAACACAAAATTGAGATCCCAAGCAGGAGTAGGAGCTCTACGTGGGGACTTATATTCTTTGCCCCTCTAAGAAACTGCTTGAAGAAAGGATGCGAAAACAATGGTGGGTCACAATCATAGCGAGCTGAAATTGCTGCAGCATGAATCTTAATGGAAGAGAAGGACAAACCTTTGTCCAATAACTCAGTAAGATATTGAAGAGCCACACTCAAATTAGGCTCAGAAATCTCCAAATTCTTTGCTGTACTCCAAAATAAAAATCTCTTCCATTTTTCTGCATACACTTTCCTTGTACTAGGTCTTCTAGCTTCCATAATCACATTTAAAACTTGTTGAGGAAGTTGAGACCTGCTGTGTTTCAACACAGAATATGCCAGGCTGTGAGATGAAGAGAGTGAAGCTTGACATTGAGCAGATGACCGTCCTTCTGAGATAACAGATGAGGAATCAAAGGTAAAGGCCATGGAGGCTTCCTTACCAGACTCCTTAGTAGTGGGTACCAGTGTTGCGAGGCCAATCTGGAGCTATCAAAATCATCCTTGGCTTGTCTTGTCTGACTTTTAATAGCACCTTTGGAAGAAGAGGCAGAGGTGGAAAGGCATACACATGAAGGTTTTTCCAACTGAAAGACAGAGCATCCACTTTCCAAGCTGTGTGATGAAACCCCTTTGTGCAAAACTTTGGCAGCTGGTGGTTTAGTGGAGAAGCGAACAGATCTATGTCTGGAGTTCCCCATGACACTGTCAATTTCTGAAATACATGAAGATCCAGTTTCCACTCGTGGGGATCCATGATTTGTCTGCTTAACACATCTGCTAAGGAGTTCTGTGCTCCTGGCAGAAACCTTGCCTGAAGAGTTAGTTGCAAGCTTAGCGCAGTCTCCCATAAAATCATTGCTTGCCTGCATAGAGGATAAGAATGTGTTCCCCTTGCTTGTTGATGTACCACATGACAGTTGTGTTGTCTGTTAGAATCAACACCTGCCCTGGAAGAAGTAACTCCTTGAAAGCCATTAATGCAAACTGGACTGCTAACATCTCCTTCATGTTGATATGTAGATGCTGTAGTCTGGCAGGCCACTTGTCTTGTATCCACTTTCCATTTAGATGAGCTCCCCAAGCAATGTCCGAGGCATCTGTCGTTAAAATCTGACTCGCCTCTGGCCGGGTCACAGAGAGTCCCTTGTTTAGGTGACATTCCTGAGCCCACCACAAAATTCTTTTTGAAGGCAAGGTATTATTTGAGAGACAGTGTGCAACTCCTGGCAGGGCTGTGTCCATACATTTTGAGATACCATTGTAGCTTCCTCATATGCAGTTTGGCATTGGGAAGCACCAGAATACAAGATGCCATGAACCCTAATGCTTGAAGGACTGTCCTTGCAGTCAGCACGGACTGATGAGATAGTTGATGGAAGTAAAGTGATAGACTCTTTTGTTTGTCCGGGGTTAAAAAGGCCATCTGGGCTGCTGTATTCAGTCCCACACCCAGAAAGCACATGTCTTGAGAGGGTACTAGACTGGACTTTATTTCGTTCACAGAATACCCTAGGCATCTTAGCACTGCTATAACATATTCCAGATGCTGTAGAAGGTCTTCCTTTTCTTGAGCCAGAATCAGGCAGTCGTCCAAGTAAGGATAGATTTGAATTCCTTGTAGCCTGAAGTAAGCTATCACTGGAGCCAGAACCTTTGTGAATACTCTGGGCAGTAGATAAGCCAAAGGGCAATGCAGAGAACTGATAATGAGAATTTCCAGCTCGAAACCGCAGATACTTCCTGCAACTTAGCCTTATAGGCACATGAAGGTAAGCTTCCTTGAGATCTAAAGTTACCATCCAGTGATCTTTGCCCAGCAGAGGTAAAAGCTGTTGTAACATCAACATCTTGAACTTGGGAATGTCCAGATAAGTGTTGAAGAGAGATAAATCCAAAATTGGTCTCCACGTGTTCCCCTTCTTTGGTACTAGGAACAGGCGAGAATAAAATCCTAGGCCCCTTTCTGATACAGGGACTGGCTGAATGGCCCCCATCTGGAGTAACTGAGAAATTTGCTTGTGGGCCTCTTTTCTTTGTGGAGGAGGAACGTCTGGCATGCCTTTGAAAGGGGGCAATGTATGGAAATAAAACCTGTAACCGTGGTGAATGATATCCAACACCCATCTGTCTTGAGTAATTAAATCCCAATTTTCTTTGAAAAGAGACAGTCTTCCTCCCAAAGGAGCTGCCAGACGAGAATCTACTGGCAGCTGAAAAGGCAGGTCATTGGGTCTGTTTACGAAAGGACTGACCCCTGCCCTCACCAGAAGTCTGAGCAGGTGAACTCCCTGTTCTAGGCCTAAAAGAACCTTGAGCTCTGCCCCTACCACGTCTAGACCTACCCCTAGACTGGGAATCATAAGCAGGATATGTCCACCCCTTAGCAGGCCAATTTCTACTAAACTTGGTGGCTGCACCTGCAAAAATCTTTAACAGTTTGCATAGACTTAGCTTTGTCCTCCATTTTCTTTAAAACTGCTTCCACAGGCGAACCAAACAACACATCAGACTGTAAAGGAGCATCCAAAATCCTTGTCGTAACATGCTCAGCTAAATTCTGATCCCTCAACCAGGCATGCCTGCGAAGAACAGAACTAGTGGCAGCCACCCTCGAGGAGGCCTGTACAGCATCAAAACCACATTGCAAAGAATGCTTACCCACTTGTTCAGACACATGAACCAAATCCAGCAACTCTTTACACTCAATACCTTCCGCCAAAGCATCCACCTTAGATTTCAATTGGGAAAGGAGAAAATTTTGATATTTTAGCATGTGAAACTGACAATTCAACGCTCTCATGGCTAGAGTGGAAGAAGCATACACTTTCTTTCCCCACCTATCCAAAGCCCTTGCCTCTTTATCAGTGGGAACAGGATTTTTAACCACAGAGGCCTTAACACCTTTAGGCCCCTGAGAAACAGCGTCTGGGTCCGCCCTAGGACTCTTAAACAAATACTTATGAGCTTCGGGCACCCTATAGTACCTATCAGGTTTAACAGGAGCAGGAGGCAAAGAGTCAGGGTTCAGGAAGCCTCTGCAAAACATCTTCCACCACATTCAACACAGGAGGTATAGCTAAGGGCCTATGCTGGGGTAAAACAAGAATTCCTAAGCCTTTTCCTGGAATCAGAGTAATCCTGGCCTTCCCATTTAAAGTGCTCCCTCATGGAATGCAGAGTCTCTGAAATGAGAAATCCTCAGGAGGAGAAGCTGTAGGAGTGGAATCATCCACATCAGAATCAGAATAAGGAGGATACTCCTGCAAATCTTCCGCAGAAGACTCAGAAGCCTCTGAACACTGTTCAAAACTATCAAACTCGGTTCCACCCTAGGCCTCTTATCAGGAGGGGCATAGAACCTCTAATCATAGTAATCAAATCTTCTGCAATTTTAAGCATATGTTTCTTAGGTACAGAACCCGAAATGCTAGGAGAAGCCCCCACTGAAGCTGAACATGGCCTACCTCTCAAAGAAGTTTTGGCAACAGAAGGAGAGGCTCTAACTACCTTGGGAAGAGAGGGAAGAACAGTTACCTGAGAAGCCCCTCAGCCTGCACCTCCTGAGAAGGCACATCCTGTAACAGTAAAGTTTCTGCCTGAGACTCCATAGAAACTCCTGGCAAAACCTCTGGCTCCACTGAGTTTCTAAAGAACCGACGCCCAGGACTGCCGGTTCATCAACCCTAGGCTTCGCTGTTTTGTCCTTAAGCGGCGCCGGAGCATCCGACGGCATTTTATAATTGCAACGCTTCCCAAACACTAACCTGGCACAGTCTAACCTCCTCTTAATAGTGCGTTTGTTAAACCTAGCACAAGAGCGGCATCCAACAACGTCGTGCTCAGGCCCTAAACAAGGTATACACAAGGTATGGTAATCCCTATGAGGTATCTGTTTCCCACAAGAAATACAGTTATTCACTTTTTCTGACATCCGGTTAAATACTGAGGCAAGAAAAACCAAAATGTTCTAACGGGTACTTAGCCAACTCCGATTCGGTCTGAAACCCGCTCGGAAATATTTCAGAACGCCAACCTGCACTCGCAAACTGCTTCTGCAGGCAAAAAGACTGAGGATATGACGTCGGTCATGCGCATTAGTACCCTGACCGGACTACCCAATAGTAAGGACTGCAGCAATGTGGAACGAAGAACATCTACCAGTCCAACTACCTTCACATTTCAGCCACTGCACTATGATTACAGAACACTAAATATGATAAATAAGCCACAGATACATACAAATATTTCAAGCACGGGCATTAATGCCTTTATAGCTCGCCAATATACCAGAACACTTGTTCCCATAATAAGTATCCAGGTTGTTCTTAAAAAAAAAATCTCAACTAGTACTTGCTTTAATGTAATTTGGTAGTCTGTTCCATGCATCATTTACTCTGTCAGAGAGCCAATTAGTACACTTCTCATTCCTATAGAATCTTTTACATAGGTTGTCAGATTCTCTAGTATTAATTTTGGTTAACCCCAAACATTCCCAGAAGTAGTCACTAAATGCCCTATATACCTGAATAAGATCTCCTCTTAGATATCTGTAAGAGACTGTACAATTCAGATATTTTATTCTTTCATAATAACTTAAATTTTCACATCCATGGATGCACTTGGTACACTTCCTCTGTATTCTTTCCACTTTACTCAAGCTTGTTTTCTTATAGAGTTTCCATATTATTTCATACTCAAGTTTGGGTCTAATGCAACTAACAAACACTGACTTCATCATTTTTTATTTCCTAGACTTTATAAATCTTTTTATACAACCTATAGTTCTCACAGCCGGCCTTAGGCATAGGCCAACTAGGCGGCCGCCTAGGGCGCCGTTCTAGCAGGGGCGCTTTCCAGTATTTATTTAATGTAGGTAGACCAGAATGGGGGCACCGGGTGGTGTGGTAGGGGGCGCCGTGAAGCCCTTTTGCCTAGGGCACCAGTTGACATAAGGCCACTCCTATAAAGTACAGTTGTGTATACCTACCATAAATGTAGATGTTACGAGTGTCTTCACTGTTGCAGTCATGACTGTAGTGTTCTCCCCTGCCGGCAGGCAGCCCTCGGTCGGCCAGAATCCCAAAGTCTGGGTCCAGCGTCGGCTGTTCAACCATGCTTCCTGACATCAGAGCGCCAGGAGTACAAAGCTGACAGCCGACGCCATCTTCTCCAGTTTTTCTTGCCCCAGATGTCAGGAGTCCCAACATGAAAAAGGTCCCATAACCTTTGCAAATACACCTCAGAAGAATGGTGAAAAAAGGAAATACACAAAAAAAAATAAGAGGGACAGGAGGGAGGGAGCTAGACTGCAACAGTGAAGACACTTGAACATCTACATTTATGGTAGGTGTACACAACTGTACTATGTTCATCGTGTTTCACTGTTGCAGTCATGACTGTAGGGTAGAATCCCAAAGCTGAAAGAAAGGGAGGTAGTCATAAAGAAGAAGGGGTGGCTAAAAGGCCCTGCAAGACTGCAGAGGCAAAGCCTGCCCTAGACAGAGTAGAGAGGTAGATTGTAGTGCTTAGAAAAAGTATGCACAGAACTCCAAGTTGCAGCTTCCAAAATGTCTTTGGTAGGAACTCCCCTGAGGAAGGCCACAGAAGTGGCAGCAGCTCTGGTGGAATGAGTCCATATACTCCCTGGAATTTACTTTCCATGGTGTGAATAACAAAATCTGATTCCATGAGCAATCCATTTAGAAATGGTCTGTTTTGAAATGGCTTTACCTTGGGAACTTGAAGCATAAGAAACAAACAATTGTTCTGATTTTCTGATGTCCTTGGTTCTGTTCAGGTAAAAACGTAGTTGTCTGTGTACATCCAAGGAATGTAAGATCCTTTCCCCTTTATTTTGAGGAGTGGGGAAAAAAGTTGGCAAGTGGATAGTTTGATTTAAAGCCACTTTGGAAACCACCTTAGGCATGAAGGTAGGATTAGTCCTCAAAGATACCCTGTCTTGATGAAAAATAATACAAGGTTCCACAGCCATAAGAGCTTGTAACTCAAACTCTCCTGGCAGAGGTTAGGGCTAACAGGATAGCTGTCTTCCAAGATAAGAACTTGATGTCAGAAGAGGCAGCAGGCTCAAAAGGAGGCATGGTTAGTTTTTCCAAAACATAGTTGAGATCCCAAGCAGGAATAGGAGGAGATCTAGGAGGTCTTAAGTTCTTAGCTCCTCTGAGAAACTGTCTCATGAGCTGGTGGGAAAAGATGGGAGGGTCTGTATTGTAATGAGCAGAAATAGCAGAGGCATGTATCTTAATGGAAGAGAAAGAGACCCTTATGTAAGAGATCTGTCAAGTAAAGTAAAATTAAAGTAATGTTAGGAAGAAGAGGATCAGAATCCTGAGCCTGCATCCAGGAACAAAATCTTTTCCATTTTCCTGCATAAGATTTTCTAGTGCTAGGACGTCTGGCTTCTAAAATGACATCCATAACCTGCTTTGGTAGGAAAGAAGAAATCAAAGGCCCTGGATTAACCAGGCCGCCAGGCTGACAGTTCTGACATGAGAGTGCAGAACCTGACCCTGATGTTGGGACAGAAGGTTCGGAGACTGAGGTAAAACCCAAGGGGGCTCCAGGCATAGGTTTTTTAGAGTTGGATATCAAAACTGCTGAGGCCAATTTGGAGCCAGCAAGATTATCATCTTGGTCTTGTCCTGTTTTATCTTCAATAAAACCCGTGAAAGAAGAGGAAGAGGCGGAAAGGCATATCCCGAGAGGTTCCTCCAACTCAATGACAGGGCATCCACTTTCCAAGCTTCTCTGTGGAAAGTCCTGGTGCAAAAATTCTGTAGTTGATGATTGAGATGGGATGCAAAGAGGTCTATGTGAGGACATCCCCAGACTGCTGTTATCATCCTGAATATTTTGGTGTCCAGCATCCACTCGTGTAGATCTGAAAGGTTTCTGCTCAGACTGTCTGCCAGGAAGTTTTGTTTCCCTGGTAGAAACTGAGCTTGAAGATCCAGATTGCAAGCTAGAGCTATGTTCCATAGATCCATGGCTAGTCTGCAAAGGGGGTAGGAATGAGATCCCCCTTGCTTGTTTATGTACCGTATTAGTAGTTGTCCTGGTTGTAAAAGATTCCTGAAGGCCAATAGAGCTTTCCGAATGGCTAACATTTCCTTTAAGTTGATATGCAGGTGCTTGTGATCCTTTGTCCAAAGGCCTTGCAGACAATTGCCCTGAAAATGGGCTCCCCAAGCATAATCAGAGGCGTCCGTGGTTAGAATCTGAGTGGCAGGAGGCAGATGGAAGGGTTTCCCTTTGTTTAGAGTACATGCCCTGGACCACCAAAGAAATTCCTTTTGAAGGCAAGGAAGAACGGAGATCAGTATGTCTAAACTGTGGCAATGCTGAGACCATACACCTTTTAGGTACCACTGTATTTTCCTCATGTGTAGTCTTGCATATGGTATGAGAAGGATGCAGGAGGCCATGTAACCCAAAGCCTGCAGGAATTTCCTTGCAGATAGTGGAGTTAAAGTTGCCAAGGTTCTGAAAGTTGAAGCCAGCTGTAATTGTTTTTCGGATGTCAGAAATGCCATCTGGGTTGTGGTGTTTAGAAGTGCACCCAGAAAAGTTATCTGTTGTGATGGTGTCAAATTTGACTTTATGTTTACAGAGAATCCCAGGAACTTGAGGAGGTTCTGTACAAATTCTAGATGCTGGAGTAGGAGATCCTTGCTGTCTACCTGAATTAGACAATCGTCCAGATAAGGGTAAATTTGAATTCCCTTGAGTCTGCAGTAAGCTACTACTGGAGCCAGGCATTTGGTGAAGACCCTGGGTGCAGTACACAATCCAAAGGGCAGCGCAGAGAATTGAAAGTGCCTCGATCCGGCCTTGAACCCGAGGTATTTTCTGCGATCCTGCCTGATGGGAATGTGTAAATATGCCTCCTTTAAATCCAAAGTTACCATCCATGCATCTTTGGACAGCATTGGAAGTAGCTGCTGTTGAGTAAGCATCTTGAATTTTGGAATCTCTAGAAAGGTGTTCAAGACAGACAGATCCAGAATGGGTCTCCATGAGTTTTGCTTCCTTGGGACTAGAAAGAGCCTCGAGTAAAAACCTTTTCCAATCTCTGAAAGTGGAACCAGTTCTATGGCATTCATAGCCAAAAGAGCTTCCACCTGGTTTAAGGCCTCCATCCATAGATGTTTCGGAAGGTCTGGCCATCCACTTGGCCTTGGCAAGGTATGAAAATGGAATTTGTAACCTCTTAAAACCACATCCAAAACCCACTTGTCTTGGGTTATTAGAGTCCAATTTTGATAAAAAAGAGAGAGTTTTCCTCAGGGAGGGGCTTCCAGGCAAGAAGTTGATGTAGCCCAACAGAGGGAGTCATTGAGTTTGTTTCCTTTGAGTTTGTGACCTGTCCTCTCCTCCCCTAGGGGTGGAAGCAATCCACTGTCTTGGTCTATAAGAAGCTTGTGTTTGAGGCCTTCCTCTGGAGCATCTATATCTACCCCTCTGAGGCCTGTCTGAAGTGGGAAAGGGCCATTTTTTGAAGACCAATTCCTGCTAAATCTAGGTGGCTGTACTTGTAAGAAATCTTTAACCGTTTGCATGGATTTTGCCTTATCCTCCATCTTTTTAATCACCTCTTCAGCTTTTGATCCAAACAAAACATTATGCTGAACAGGAGCATCCAATAATTTAGCCTTTACTTGTTCAGGCAAATTTTGTTCCTTTACCCATGTATGCCTTCTAATGACTGTGACAGAGGCCGCAGCCCTACAAGAAGCCTCCAAGGCATCAAATCCACAGTGTAAACCATGCTTTCCAACTTGTTCAGTGGCATGCAATAAGTCATGTAATTCCTTATCATCTGCAGAGGCAGAAATGGAAGTAAGCTTTTGTTTTAAAACAGACAAGAGAAATAGCTGGTATTTTAGCATATGAAACTGACAGTTTAAAGCCCTAATGGACAAAGTAGCAGAAGTGTACACCTTTTTGCCCCATCTTTCTAAGGATCGAGAATCCTTTTCAGTAGGAATGGGATTTTTGGCAGAAGCGGCCTTAACTCCCTTAGGACCCTGAGAAATGGTTTCAGGGTCAGCAGAAGGGTTCTTGTATAAAAACTGATGGGAATCAAGGTATCTATCAGGCTTAACAGGAGCAGGAGGAAGAGAGTCAGGGGTTAAGTTAGCCTCCGAAAAGGCATCCTCCACAATATCCAAAACAGGAGGAATAGCCAGGGGTCTATGTTGGGGAAGAAGAAGAAAATCCCTCAGTCTTTTCTTAGATTCCAAATACTCCTGTCCTTCCCAGTGGAAATGTTCCCTCATTTCATGCAAAATTTCCCCAAAAGAGAAGTCCTCAGGGGGAGAAGCTGAAGGAATGGATTCCTCAGCATCAGAATCCTCATAAGGAGGGAAAGAATATTCCTGATCAGAAAAAGAAACTGAGGAAACAGAAGCCTGATCAGAGGAATCATAATAAACATCCTGCCTTGGCCTTTATCTGGAGGGGGATGTGAACCCCTAATCATAGTAAGTAAATCCTCCACCATCTTGAGTAACTGTTTCTGTGACTTGGGAGCCGGTTCAGAAGAGGCCTGTGTTGTAGTCTTTGATTTAGGAGTCTTTGCCTTTGTCTTTGGCTTTGCCTTTATTAGAAGCTGAGTAGGCCTGAAAACCCCTTCAGACGCCAGTACCTGCACAGCGGCTCTAGACCCATCCGAAGGAGCATTGTCCGAAGGTCCTGGAACAGAAATATTTAAAGGCCTGGTTGGCTCCTCATGAGAGTCCGTTTTGGCCATCGGTTCTGAAATGGCCGACTACAGGGGCTGCAAAAGTGCCTCACTGACAACGGCCGAACCTGAAGCTGGCTCCGCTTGTGCGCTATCAGATTTGGACCTCGGAGGCCTGTCTTTATCCTTGCGACGTTTGTGAACTCCGGTAGCCGGAACAGTATCAGACGACATTTTGTAGTTAAAGCGCCTACCGAAGTAATGAAAAGCAAAATCGTACCTTCGCTTAATTGTACGTTGATTGAATCTAGCACAAAACTGACAACTAGCTACGTCGTGGTCAGGGCCTAAGCAAGGAATACAGTAAGAATGAAAATCCTTATGAGGTATTTGCTTCTCACATGAAATACAATTATTAACTTTTTCTGACATCGGAGTGGAGCAAGAAAAAAGTTTCCCCAACGGGGTACTTAGCTTTGAGTGGAGAAGAAAATCTTCGGACTGAAGTAAATCAGAAAAAATTGTCAGGAGTTAGCCGACCAGCACTTGCGAACTGCTATCACCGCACGGCAAGAAAGACTGGAGAAGATAGCGTCGGCTGTCAGCTTTGTACTCCTGGCGCTCTGACGTCAGGGAGCATGGTTGAACAGCTGACGCCGGACCCAGACTTTGGGATTCTGGCCGACAGAGGGCTGCCTGCCGGCAGGGGAGAACCCTACAGTCATGACTGCAACAGTGAAACACGATGAACATCTATCATTAACCAATTGGTTGATATGATTAGATAAACTCATAGCTGAATCTACCTATATACCCAGGTCCTTAAATTAGTCTACAATTTCAATTACTGTGTGCTATATTAAATATTCACCTTTCAATTTAGGTCTCCCAAATCTCATATGCTTAGTCTTTGATGCATTTATCAGCATATAATTTTCCTGTGCCCAAATGGTCAATATAGTCAAGTTATTTTCCAGACATGCCTTATCTGTAACACATCATTAGTTTACCCAATTTCAGGTAGTCTGCATATAGACTGTAGAACACCTCAGATGAAAAGATTAGGTCTGAAAGATGCAACCTAAACAAGTAAGGGTCTAGGACAAAGCCCTGTGGGACACCCAGACTGTAACCAAGGATTTGACCTGTCCAGTTACCATATGATGCTTGCCATGTCCTATTTGTAAGCCATGCAGCTATCCATCTTATCAAAAGAACATCAATACCTAGTTGTACCAAGTTATTGATCAGTGTTTTGTGTATGACCCTGTCAAATGCCAAGTTAAATCTATATAAATTACATCACAGCACAATTTTTCATTCATAGCTATTATATTGTTATAGAACATAATGTTACAGGTGGTAATAGATCTGTTTTCAACATATGCATGCTAATATATGGTTTCAAGTCCCAACCTTTCCAGTTCTGACAATAAACTTATCCAGCATTACCTTCCCCATTAATTTTCCACAACATGAAAGTAGACTTAAGGGTCTATATGACTCTGGGTTTGTCCTACTCCCCTTTCCCTTAAAAACAGGTTTAATAAATGCATGTCTCCAATCTTGAGCAATCTCCCCATATTTATATGGCCTAGTGAATAATAGCTATAATGGTACTGCAAGTTCTTGAAGTGTTCTCAGGTCATTGTTACGAATTCTGATTAGACAGGTGGAGTAGAAGATAGTAAAATATAATAAAATTAACTTATCTGTAATTCATATTTTCTCACAGCCTTTCTACACATGGAAAACATGTCATGTACTTGATAAAAATATGGATGTATCCAACTCATTCATTTATTCTTCCATCACGGTGTCACCCTGAACAAACATCATACATTAAAACGATTACCTTTACAGACAATTATTTTTATAAATGATTTGATAAATTCTAATGCTACTTAATAAATCTATCCAAAACTTTCTTTTCTCATTGAAGAGTACGCAAATAATATAGGTTTAGTTAATTAACTAGACTTGTAGTAAAAAATTGCAATAGGCATATAAAAATATACAACACATATAACATAACAGCGGTGAGTGCGTCTCCTATTAACAATAAATACATTAAAATTATTTTACCTGTGCACAATATTCTGCAAATAGTATTTTCATTTAAAAACTCTGGTTATCCTTGCTCTCTTTTCAAACAAAACATATTGTGTCGTTTTGGAATATTTATAAAATATATTTTATCCATACAGCGGTGTCAAGTCAGTTTTTTCTGTTTCTTGTATCATTTGTGGACTGGCTGACTTTGGCTGAGGCACTGAGCATTGGTTGTTTTTTCGTACTTTGGTGTGTGTTCTATTGTGCTCAGCAAGCTATGGATGTTTTACAACAAAGAGGAACTGTTCATGAAGAAGTTTTTTTGGAACAATTTCAGTCCAATATGAGAAATCCACTGTTGGACTTAGGCTTTCTGGGCAACAGGAATGGACAAGGTATTATTCACATTCCAGTGACTACAGATAAAAGGTTTGAAGATTTGCTACGTGATCTGCAATTTAAGGCTGGTAGGTTACAGAGACTGAGATGGCAATGTTTTCACTTTGAGGCTTGCCAACAATATGGTATAATACCACGTGGCATGCGCATATTGTGCATGCCGACACAGGGAGATAAATACCCTGAATTGTTGGCACAGTGGCAGTCTTTGAATATTGAAACCAGCTTTAAATATATGGACTTGTTGAATAATTTCTTTGCCCCTGAAATACAGGAGCTGCAGAAAGATGTGGACATTTTGTATTCAAAGTTAAAAGAAGATTTTAAAAATACGGCTCACATCAGTCGATTGACGAATCTACAGAAAGATTTGTTAACTAATGATGAGAGACTTAAAACACAAAAGATCAATAAACTAAAACGCGACCACCAGGACTTCTCAACAGGCAATATCTTTGTCTGGCCGAGGCACAATGGGTCCTTACAGAGTGCCTCCACCAGTAAAGAATGTACTACGTCAAAGCGTCAACGTGGAGAGCTGGAACGAGATGAACAAGTTAGAAATGAACCAGAGCGGTTAACAGAAGCAAATTCTAACTTGCCGATGCAGGCAACCTCCACAATTGAATTTGTTCCTTCTGTAGAGTTGAATATAGACTGCCCTGCACACAACACAGCTGATGAACCTCTCGCTATGAGCGAGAACAGAGTAGAGAGTGCACAGGTTCGACCTGGCGAGGATGGGCGCATTTTTTCCACGAATACTGAACGCTTAGCAGGACCTTTACCATCGGAGGGAGATGGGGCCCCAAATAACATCAACATGACATCTTTTGTAGAGTCAGGAGCGAGGCCAAAAACCACGAGAGGGCGACAGAATTTTTTGGAACAACTTCCAGCACCAGTGAAGAAACGAGGGCCATGGAAGCGGTCATTAAGCGAGGGGAGAGACCCCAACAAGAAAAGAAGGACTCACGAATGACTCTTAATAATTTTGATGGCATGGTGTTTAACTTATCATCTTATGAGCTAAATGATGATGAGATTAGTGTTTTGAACAAAGGTCTAACCTTTGTTCCTGGGAAGACAAGCATTTTTAATGAAGTTGTTATAGACATAGCATTGTTTTGCAGGAATTTAGCTTTAAAAAGCGTTTATAATGAAGTCACAGGAAACGCTATAGATAACCATGTAAATACCTTAAGACAGCCTAGTACATTCACACCACCTTTTACACCAGCATTAAATATGTTTTTGAAATGTTGTGAGAAAGATTTAGTACAATATTTTGGGACTAGAGAGCAGAATAGATACTACAATCTCACTAGTCAACAACAAACAGCCTTGAGGGGGTTGAGTAACAATAGAGATATTGTGATTAAAACAGCAGACAAAGGAGGGGCAGTGGTTGTCCTGGATAGAGCATTTTATCATTCTAAGATTGGGCAACTGCTATCTGATGATACAACCTATATACCCATCAACCCTATAGCTGTTCATAGGGTGATAGAAGGGGTACATTTAGCCTTAAAGAAGTTACACTTTGATATGTTAATAGATGAAGAACTATTGAACTTCCTACTGATTGTTAAACCGAGAACACCAGAGTTTAAAGCTCTACCGAAGATTCATAAGTCTTTGGAGGACCCACCGTTAAGACCCATAGTTTCGGGCAGGGGGTGGGTCACTGAAAATATATCTATTTGGTTAGAGCACACATTGAGGCCCTATGTAGATAAAATATACAATATTTTAAAAGATACTAAGCAATTTTTGGAGATTGTCAGAGCATATGAGTTGGAAGGTTTTCAAGGGAATAGCATTATGGTCACCTTGGATGTACAAAGCCTATTCACTGTTATAGGCAATAGTTATGGCCTACAAGCTATTAGACATGTCCTAAGCAACATGGGAGAAGAAGCACATAAGGTTACTTTAATATGCACACTTCTGTCTCTAGTTTTGGAGAACAATGTTTTTGTAGGTGAACAGCAGATTTACAGACAGGCACAGGGGGTTGCCATGGGTACCCCCTGTGCCAACACCTATGCTAATCTGGTTCTACATTACTGGGAGGTCGAGACTATCATCAACAATGTTAACTGGAAAAAGTATGTGGGAGCTTATGCCAGATTTGTGGATGATGTCTTTCTGTTTTGGAGAGGAGATGAGAGTGAGCTAAACAGTTTTTTAGATTATCTACACACCACGACATCGTTCTTCAAATTCACTATGACATACTCCAGAAAAAGTATAGATTTTCTAGATACTAGGATCACCCAAGGCCCAGGGGGTTACTCATCCAATTTGTATAGAAAAGAATGTTGGACTAACCATCTACTACCCTTTGACAGCATGCATCCTCGTCATGTTTTTCCAAACATAGTACAAGGACAGTTATGTAGGGCATCCAGACTATGCCTGGAAGATGAAGGTTATATGGCAGAAGTGGAAAAATTAAAGACTTGCTTTAGCAATAGAGGGTATGATGACAACTTGTTACAGACAAAAATAAGTTATAGTGCACAAATGAGGACCAAGGAGTACAAGCCTTGGTTATTAAATAATCCAACTGAAAAATGTTCTAGGTCCAGACCAAGAAAGCATGACGGACTTAGAATGTATTTTACGTACAGTAGTAACATCACTGATATTCAAGCCATTGTTCGAAGAAATTGGAATATATTAAGAAAAGAGGATAAGCTTAGTGAGATTGTAGGTCACACACCTAGGTTTGGATACAGACGTAACACTAACCTTAAGGATCTATTATGTAAAGAAAAGAGTTTTCTTGGTAATGGTATTGGGATGAGCAAGATAGGAACAACACCATGTGGCAATTGTAAAGCCTGTTCGAATATTAACAAGGATCCCACTTTCAAACATCCTGTGGATGGGAGAATGTTTAATTTTAAAGCTAAAGCAACATATAGGACATCACATGTGGTATACATTGCTGAATGTCAAAAATGTATGTCCTACTATGTAGGGATGACAACTAACATGCTAAAAGTTAGAATTTTACAACACCTCGCATGCATTAGGAATAAAGTAGAACAGAATGCTCTATATAAACATGTGGAGAAGAATCCCACTCACACTTTCAAGTTTAAAGCTATTGTTAATGCCAGGCTGGGTGCTAGGGGGGGTGACATCAAGTTATTTACTGAGTCTTTAGAGTCCAAATGGATCATCACACTCACTTCACATAGACATCCAGGTTTAAATGATAGGATACCTTTAAAACCTGCACTACAAAATAGGCGGGTAAATAGTGTTTGATTGGCTGAAGCTTCTTTTTTAAATGAGAGATTGTTTGTGTTTTATTGTCTGATGAAGGGTTGGTGAACCCGAAAGCGCTTACTACTGTGTTGGTATTGTGTCGTTTTGGAATATTTATAAAATATATTTTATCCATACAGCGATGTCAAGCCAGTTTTTTCTGTTTCTTATATGTAATAAGTACTTATCTTGGGACATCTTAGATTTTTTTTAATTTAAAATAATACAAGCTGAGAAACGTGGGTTTGAAGTATTTTTTTAATAGGGATTTAATCATATTTTCCTCTACTAAAGTTCCATTTAACTGCAATTGCAATCATCTTCTCTTGATGAGGTCATGACATTTCAGACTGAAGTAGTTTCCCTTTACTTTTCATTTCCACAAAGCAGTGTGTTGTTGGAGGCATGATCATATTATTCCATGACTAAGTTTTAAGTTTTTTAAAGGCAACTGATAAGATTGCGAGCTCATTTTTAGTTGCTGATCCACAAATAAGATGCCACAAAAAGGAGTTTTGAAAAGCATTAGTTACTAATAATTTTCACACAATACTCATCATGGACTTAACTATAAGTAAACTCATCAAAATAAATAGTTTCCTATCTAAATTAAAATTGAACCCAAGATAAAATTATTTATACTTCATATTTCAAATCTAGAGTTCCTAAGCACAAATGCCAGTTATATAGGCATACAAAACACAGGAAGATAGATGGGGGGGGGGAGTAGAAATGTATAAAGGGCAATACATAACATTTCAACTCCATTTTGTAGAGATGCATTATTTAGACTTTTTTGCACACTGGTTATAACTATTTCTATTATGATTATATATGCTTTAAGATTATAAGTGAGATCTATATTTATACAATATAAAAGTCTAACAAAGAAAATAAATGTTAAGAAAACATTACAAACCAAGTGTACTTAACTTTATATTTAAATGATATGCTTTATACTTCTAGCAATAAATTAACATTTTATATGTATGATTTAATTGACTTGTTGGTTATTGATTATTGTTAATATATTTAATAAAGAAATTAAATCTACAACATATTGTTATACTTCTACTAGTTCATTCTTTCCCCTTAAGCCTCAACAAATATATACAAGTGCATGGATACCAGAGAGACCAACACTTTGTGAAGCAAACGGGAACCACAAAACAAAATCCTCTTAGCAAAATGAAACAAATAATGTCATTTATTCTTCAGTTTTTGGGATTTGGAGTTAGATTTCCATGAATTAACAACCATTTACCTTTTGAGAGAAGCAATGTTCCATTCCATGTCTTCTGATGGGATTTTTTTTTTTTTTTTTTTTTTAGAAAATAGTCAGAGCCTTCTTCTGGAGTATCAAAAGTCTTATCAAAGAGGTGAACTTTTTATTCTTGCAGGGAAGAGAATACTTGCTCCAATTATCTTTAGTTAAGGAACTAAAAAAAAATCAATTTTTCTTTTTGTTCATAGCATTTGTACAATAGTTATTGTCAAAACAAATAATGTTTACTCCTATTTTAGTGGGACTGGACCAGGCAATTTTTAAGATAAAGTTCTTTTCCATATAAAAAATCAGGTTTCATTTAAATGTACTTTGTTAGACAAAATTATACAGTATTCCCTTTCTACAAGTTGAGAAATATGCACATATTAAAGCAGGCCTTCACATTTTCCTTGCAGTTTCAAAGAATGTACTTTCAATCAGTGAAAATAACCTTCAGTCAAGAATACTGAGAAGAATAAAATATGCTAACAGAATGTGCAGTACGTTGAGTACAAACAAATCTTGTTTAGACGGTACAAGGCTTGGGAACCAAGGTTAAAGAGGCATGTAGAAATGTACAGGGTTTTGGTATTATTATGAGATACTTCAGAGACAGTACAGTTGTGTACACTTACCATAAATGTAGATGTTGGAGTGTATTCACTGTTGCAGTAATCACTTGAGTTACCCATGCTAGGTAGCACTCGGCAGGCCCAAATACCAGAGTGCAGGATTTCCTTCCTGCATCGGCTGTCTGTAGTGTGAGGCTGATGTCAGGTTGCCAGGGCTATAATACGAGGCAGCTGATGCCATTACATCAGTTTTTCTTGCCCCCAATAGGTATGAGCCCCCAAGAAGAGAAAGAGGGGGGATGGTGGGAGAGAAACAGGACTGTAACAGTGAATAGACTCCAATGTCTACTTCTATGGTGTGTACACAACTGTACTATGTTCTTCACATTTCACTGTTGCAGTCATCACTTGTGGGAAGATTCCAAAAGCTGAGAAACAGGGTGGAGGAAGGACAATAGGAGCTTAAAGCAAGCACCCATTCAAAGGGGTGCCAGCATGCCCTGCAGGATTTCAGATGCAAAGCCTGCCCTGGTTTTGGGGAAGGTAGCCAGCTGGGTAGGGTTTGGTGAAGGTGTGAATTCATGTCCAGGTAGCAGCTTCCAAAATATCCTTGGTTGGAGCCCCTCTCAGGAAGGCTGTAGAAGGCAGTGGCTGCCCTTGTGGAATGTGACCTGATGGATTTGGGAGGACTCTTTCCATGATAGGAATAGTGGTCTGTTTGGATATGGGTTTCCCCTCTACCCAAACAGTGAGAGAGACCAGTAGCTGGTCAGTTTTTTCTGACTGACTTGGTCCAATCCAGGCACTCTCTCAACTGTCTGTGCACATCTAGGGTATGCAAAATTATTTCCCCTTTATTATGGGGGTTGGGGAAAAAGTTAGGTAGACAGATGGCCTAGTCGAGGGTAACATCCAAGACTACCTTAGGCATAAAGATGGGGTTGGTCCCAAGAGACACCCTTTCAGCATGGAAAATGATGAAGGGCTCAGTGGCCATAAGGACCTGAAGCTTCAAAACTCTCCTGGCTGAGGTGATGGTGAACAGGAAGGCAGTATTCCAAGAAAGGAACTTTAGGTCTGCAGTCAGTTTTTCCACAACAAAATTTAGATCCCATGCAGGAGCAGGTGGCCCGATTTGGGCCACCCATCTAAGGAACTGTTTTAACAGATGTTGGGGAAAAATGGGCTGATCTAACTAAGCAGAGACAGCCAAGGCATATGTTTTGGAGTATGGTAATCCCTTTTCTAGAAGCTCTGCCAGGTAGTCCAGAATCAATGCCAGACTGGCTTAAGTGCTGTTGATGTCTTTGCTGTGACACCAGATGGTAAATCTTTTCCATTTGGCAGAGTAGGACTTTCTGGTGCTGGGCCTTCTGGCCTGCTTAATCATGTTTAACACCTGCCTGCTGAAGGTTGTATCATCATCAGCCTTTGTGGAATCAGCCATGAGGACAGTTTGAGTGTGGGGAGGTTTGGATGCAATACCTTCTCTTTCTGCTGAGTTAGGTTTGTTGTTAGAGGCAGATTCATGGGAGGTTCTTTGGCCAGACTGAGGAGCAAGGGGTACCAGTGTTGTCTGGGTCAGTCTGGTACAGTGAGAACAACATTTGTGCCTTCCTCCCTGATCTTGAGAAGTACCCTGGGAATCAGTGGTAAGGGGGATGCATACACTAACAGGTTGCCCTAGGGGAAGGAGATGGCATCCACCTTCCAGGCTTCTGGATGGAAATCTCTGAAGCAGAACTTAGCTAGCTGTTGGTTGTCTGAAGTTGGAAAGAGGTCTATGTCTGGGTTCCCCCAGGTTTTGCTATGTTGAGAAAGGTTATCCTGTGCAGCTGCCACTCATGGGGATCCAGGAGGCTTCTGCTTAACTGGTCTGCCAGGGTGTTCTGTTTCTCTGGGATATACTAAGCAATCAGATGCAGTCCCCAGACTTGAGGCTGACTGCCAGATATGCATAGTTAAGCAACACATGGGGTAGGAATGCGTACCCCCTGCTTGTTGATGTACCACATTACTGTTGTGTTGTCTGTCTTGATTAAGAGCACTCCTGGTCTCAGGTGATCCTTGAAAGCTTGGATTGCCCTGTGAACCACAAGCATTTATTTTAGGTTGATATGTAGGCCCTTAACCTCCTGTTCCCAAATGCCATGCCCCCTAGGCTGTGTCTGAAGCATCTGTGGTGAGTGATAAAGGGTAGATATTTGCTCTGGGTACATGCCTCTGCCCGCCATAAAAAAAAAAAAAAAAAAAAAAAAAAAAAATTAAGAGTTCCTTCTTTAAGCAGGGAATCAGGGGCAGCTGGTACTCCAATGAGTTAGCACCAAAAGGTTCCTGGGGTAGCATTGCAGTTTCCTCATGTGGAGTATGGCTAGGGGAATCCGCAGGATGCAGGAGGCCATGTATCCCAGTGGTTGCAGGAATTTTCTTCCTGTGAGGTGGGTCCTACAGGGCCAGCTGAGAAAAGTAAGAGTGGAGGAAGGTCTGCTTCTCTGGAGGGAGGGAGGCTATTTGTGTTGCTGTGTGCAGCAAAGCTCCCAGGAAGGTTAACCTTGTGGGGTGAAATTGAGAGTTCTCCTGGTTGATAGTGAATCCCAGGGAGGTAAGGAGAGTTTGAACAAAGGTGAGATCCTGCAGGAGTCTTTCCCTTGGTCTCTAGTTGGATGAGACAGTCATCCAGGTAGGAGTAAATCTGTATGCCCTTCCGACTGCAGTAGGTAATGACCAGAGCCAGGCACTTGGTAAAGACTCTGGAAGCAGTACATAAACCAAAGGGCAGAGCAGAGATCTGAAAGTGTAGTGACCCTGCACTGAAACACCGGAAACTCCTGCATGACTTCCTTATGGGGATATGGAGGTAGGCATCCTTCAGATCTAGGGTCACTAGCCAAGCAATAGCCATTAGCATTGGCAAAAGTTTTTGTAGGCTCACCATTTTCAATTTTGGAACAAAGAGGGACAGATTCAGAATGGATAGGTCGAGATTAGGGTGCCAGGTGCCCTCCTTTCTGGGTACCAGGAACAGTCTGGAATAAACCCTTTTCAATCCTGTTCCTTTGGTACAGGTTCCACTGTGCCTTGGGCATACATCTTTTGATTCTGGTAGATTGCCACTGCTCTCCGATTTGCAGGTACATCTGGGAAGCCTGAATATCTGGGGCTTTCTTTGAAAGAGAATCTGTACCCACTGGTAGTAATTTTTAGGACAGATAGATCTCAGGTGATGGCCTGCCAATTCTGTACGAGGAGAAGTCTTCCTCCTAGTCTTTCTGGAGGGGGGGGGTCAATGAGAGTCCTTTGAGAAGGGAGTGGGCTTAGAGCTCCCTTGTCTAGGCATGGCAGTGGTCCATTGCCTGGACCTCTGCTGGGTTTGAGGCTGGTGCGTGGAAGGCCTGTCCCTATACCCCTTACTCTGGAATGGTGTTGTTTGGGTAGGAAAGGACCAATGCTTTGTGGGAAAGTTCTTACTGAACCTGGGAGGCTGTACCTGCAGAAAATCCTTCACAGTGTGCATAGACTTGGCCTGGTCTTCCATTTTTTTAATAACCTCCTCAGCCTCAAGTCCAAATAGCTGGTCCTTGTCCAGAGGGGCATCTAATAGTTTGGACTTTACCTGGTCAGGCAAAGGTTGTTCTCTTAACCAGGCATGCCTTCGGATCACTAAGCCAGATACTGCAGCCCTGCTGGAAGCTTCCAAGGCATCAAACCCACAATGCAGGGAATGCTTGGCTACCTGGGAGCAGGACGTACAAGATCTGCTAGTTCCCTGGTTGTACTGTTGTCTGTTAGGGTGGACAGCATATTTTGCTGGTATTTAAGCATATTAAATTGACAATTCAGAGCTCTAATGGCCAAAGTAGCCAAAGCGTAGACTTTCTTTCCTAGTCTGTCTAAGGCTCTGGTCTCCATCAGTTGGAATGTGGTTCTTAGAGGAGCTATTCCTAGCTCCCTTGGGACCCTGAGTAATGACCACTGGGTCAGCTGTAGGGTTTTTAAAAAAAGATACTTGTGGGTGTCTTGTACCCTATATCATCTTTCTGGCTTCCTGGGGGCAGGTTGAAGAGACTCTGGGGTGAGTGCAGATTTCAGAAAGACATCCTCCACCACATCCAGGATTGGGGGAATGGCCAGAGGTTTATACTGTGGCAGGCCAAGGAACTCTCTTGTCTCTTCTTTGACAGAGAATAGTCTTGTGCCTCCCAGTGAAAATGTTATCTGAGTAAATTTAAAGTTTCTCCAAAGGAGAGGTCCTTAGATGGGGAAGCAGCAGGAATGGGGTCCTCAGCATCTGAATCCTCAAATACTGCAAATGTCTGCTCTTCAGTGTCCAACTCATCTAGGTCCAACCCTTCTGATTCCTGGTCAGAAAGAGCATCAGGGGAAGTGTCCCTCTTCATTTTGGCTGGGGTGGCTTGGGTAGACTGGCTTCCTCTAAACAGGATGATTAGATCTTTGCCATTCTGAGCAGCTGCTGCGATGGTGTGGAAGTCTGTGTCTAGGTCCCTGGGATGGGATCTTTTTAAGGGTAGTCTTGATTTTGGGCCTAGTGGATTCTATGGCCTTATACAAGGTTAGCTTAACTGGTGGCATGGTCGGTCTCCACCTGGTTATCAGTCAGTGGAATAATCTCTACAGAAGCCAGTGCCTGTGAAGTGGCTCCAGATCCAACTGCATGACTGAAGACCAACATACCGGCAGGAGAAGATGGAATCCGGCAGTGTACCCGACTTCAAACAGGTCTCGGTAGGGGCCTGCAATGGATCCTTGGCTGGCATCAGGGGCTGTGAAGGTGCCAGAGTTCAGCAACTATACAGGGTGGAAGGCTAGCTGACTTTGGATCGGAGTCATCAGGAGGCCTATCCTTTTACTTTTCTTTCTTTTTTCTGGGAAAATCAACAGCAACCTGACCAACAGATGCCATTTCATGATAAAGAATAGACTCGCTAAAGTGTCTAGCTACAATTTCAGCTCTCCTCCTAATAATCCTAGCATTAAACAAAGCACAGAACCGACAACCACGGACATTGTGGTCTGGGCCTAGGCAAGTGATGCACTAGGTATGGAAGTCTCAGTGTGGGATCTGTTTTCCACAACTGAGACAATTATTGACTTTCTCTGATATTGGTTAAAAGTAAGAAAGGGTTCCCCAACGGGGTACTTGGCTTTAGGTAGTTACTCCTTCACTCTGGCAATGGGCAACTGATGCACTCCCGTACTGCTTCAGGCTCCACAGCAAGAAAGACTGATGTAATGGTGTTGCTGCGCAGGAGGGAAATCCTTTACTCTGGTATTCGGGCTGGCCGAGGGCTACCCAGCAGGGATAACCCACAAGTGATGAATGCAACAGTGAAACACAAACATCATCATTAGCTCATTTGGACTGATGGGCAGAAAGTCATTGGAGTGCAGCCCTCAGAAGTTCTGTACAGACACTCAAGAGTGAGTGCAGAAGTTAGGTCAAATATCCAGCATTCCAGAATACTAATTATATTATTCAGGAGGAAAGCCACAAGAGTGCAGAAGCTACGGACATAATTCTGAGTACAGAATTTATGAACAATAGCACGAGTGCAGAAAATATGAACATTAAGATTTGATTTGGGTATTGTTGGCCTCTACCTTCATTGTACACAATAAAACACAAACTACAGAGTTTGCAGACTTCTTCTGAAAGGTACAAGATGTGGCACACAAAGGAGAGGCTGGCATCTGTTCAGCACAGCTCTGGGTAACTGAAAGATAAAGACATTTATTCCAGTCTCATTCTCACTTCTTCCAGTTATTTCCAGTTCATCCCGGTATTCTACAGTCCTATCAATTCTTAAGTTATACTTGATGTAAACCTTAGTACAACTGGTCATGGTGGAGCATTTTCTTTTCTTGTGGATGGGAACAAAGATCTAGATGTCCTTTCTATTCTAACAGGAAAGGTTTCAGGTATATTTAAAGATTTATTTAGCTATGTGGAGAGAAAGTTAACCATATTGTCTCCTCCATACATCTCTGGTATTCCATAAATCCTTATGTTATTCATTCTGAGCCTATTTTCCAAACCAAGTCTGTTCTGACAAGTGATCAAATGTCCTGTTTGATATTTCTTCAAGACCAGCACCAACAGGTGCCCAATGTTGGAACATGGCCAAAGTGCTACATATTCACCTAGAACTTCAGATTATGTTACTTCAAAGTAAAACAAGCACATGAATCTGCAGAGAAGTTAAAGAGCATGACAAGTTTTGGATACTCCCACCCTAACAAAATTTATGGTGCATACTGAAAAAGTAGCAATTGCTTCCTGGGTAGAACACTGAGCCAATATTTCAGGATATTTGTGTACTGACCACACAAAAGGATATGTTGCATACAAATCCAGTCAAGGTTAATCAACAAAGAGTTAAGTGAAATTATGAAAAAGATAATGCAAAAATTAAAACCCTGGTTGAACCGCGGGGTATGCCTCCCATGCGGTTGCTTCATCCCTCTTCTTACTTATATTCAGCTTTTATGTCACGTAACCTCTGGATAGTTTCAGAACTTAACTGGTGCACCACTTTAGTCAAATAAGTGTAGAATTAACTTTAAAAGTCGCCACATGCTAGGATCACACGACATAGCATTTAAGTTTCTAAGTTCCTAATGCCAAGTAGGCTTTTGCTGTGTCAATTTTATCTGTAATTATTTATCTGCATGATGGAACTATTTTTGGTGCTATATCCTCCACTACTGGTAAACTTTTGTACTGAATATTAAGGACAACCTGCAAGTTGATGTCGCGCACAAAGGAGCTTTACTCACTCTGATAAAGCTAATCCTTCCTTCTGCTTGCTATGTAGGTACAAGTTGATGTTGCGCACAAAGGAGGTTTACTCACTCTGATAAAGCTAATCCTTCCATCTGCTTGCTATGTAGCTGCAATATGTCCTCAGGGATGCAACATGCTTTTCCCACATAACCTACCAAAGAACACTGACAAAAGGGGTAAAAAGAACATGCGTCTGGGCTGAAGCATATAGATATTTTTTATCACAGTCAGTTTGCTATGTTCATTAGGCATGGTCAACGCTCTGCCTTTCATCAGTCACGGTAACTTCACAAGCTACACACTAAACCACCCAAATCCCTAAAAACAGCACAAGTATAATACACACAAAACCACCACCAGAAACGCCATAAACATTTACTTTATAGCATAATGCTTACTACTCTACTAATGTGTTAGTTTTATAGTTAACTTTCATGCTTTATGCAGTTTACACTTTCTTCTGTTTTAGCACTTATTTTATAAAATTATAATCAAGTCTGGGCCTGTCACCCTTAAGAAAATGCATTTGCTAATTTTGCAGTACAAGATATGTGTAATGTATGCCAAAACATTAGAGAGAGACAGACACAGATGGATGCCGTCTCTACATTTTCTTCTGTATGCTTTGGCCTATTTCTGTGTTGGGTAAAGTAGTTTTAAATTTAGGCCACTAAAAGCCTTGCTAATTTAAATTGTTCAGTTTCCATTTTCTCTGATGTGCATAAGCAATTGTTCTATATAACTGTTAGGACACTGCTCTCTTTCCATTTTAGTATACTTTTAGAACATACAGAACAAAGCTTAGAAATTTAAAAAGGCAATTTTCTGCATCTTATTGATATGCAACTCTCAGTAACTAACTTAGAACCGCAACATATACAACTTAATTTCGAGCACTATGCAAAAGGTGACACTACGAAAATCATTTTTACGGAGATGAACAAACTTCCATTACCTAGTAAAACACTGCTAGTAAAGTTGCGCCTTATTCTATTATTCTGCATTTGTGCAGGTTTCTCGTTTTATCATATGGTGGTAAAGGCAAAAGCTTTCTGGCAAAACGGCACTTGCACTGTTACTGTGTAATGTGCAAACATAATGCTGTGGTGGAGGACACTACCACATCTATATTACAGAATAAATGGTTCATCTTTATACAAGTACGGTCTTAAAAACTGACATCTGTACTACATAGTACTTTAGGTTCTGGAAATCAGAACCATAGTATAATTTTACCCATTTTACAATACTGATGTTTTTAGAAAAGATAAGTGTGTTTGAGGGACTAGATCTCATGGTCGAAAGCACAAAACAAATGCCTCTTCATCGATCCTTATTAGTCGAACTCTGAATCAGATAGTTCCCCAAAGTTTTTCACACAATAAGCAAAGAGTGGGCCATCAGGGGATTTGCCCTTTTCCCCAGTGTACTGTGATCTTGGAGACTGAATATTTAGTTGGGGGGGGTGCAGCCCTCCACCAGGGTGAGTTTTAAATTTTGCTGTTTTTGATGCAGTTGATAGGTTGGCCCACAAGTTACTTACCGGAAACAAATGTTCGATGGATTCAGAGTCCGACAAATAGGTATCGATGAAGAGGTGTTTGACGTTTTGTGCTTTCCATGATGTGATATAGACCCACTTATGAGATGTGCAAAGATAGAAAATGCACTGGCAATCTACGCAATGTAAAGTTAGGGTAAAGGAGTAAGTTGTATTATAAACTATTTATTTCAGAACTAATATTAAATATTGATTTAATTGCTAAATCCAAAGCAACATTTTGCATCAAATTCCCTTGTCTTTGAATTTATTTTAATAGGTTATACAGTTCATATGGACAAATAGTTACAGCTTTCAAAATACCTACATTTAGGTAGCAGTCCAGATACATTCATCTAAACTGAAAACCTGCTCAACTCCCACAGTAAAGGTGATACTTATGTACCCTTTAACTGCACAAGTTTTACATTAAAACCCCCTGCAGATAATTCAGCTCTGGCAGCGTAGAAGGACATAGTCCTGATGATAGCCACAGCAACAGGTCTGGTCTTTGACCAACATGACAAGAGAGGATGGGCATATCCATCATGGGGAGGAGAAGGACGGGAAGGAGCAGAACACATATAGCCACAATCCCTTGGATGAATGGCAGTAGCACAGCAATTACCCAGGGAGTGGACATTCAGCTCACCAAGCCCCCGTCTCATGGTAGTCGTCATTTGAGGAATATACAAAAACATGTATTTGAAGGGGGAGGCACTGTGAGCTCCTGCAGTGATGCAGGTAACTTATCCCCCACAACTCAGGGGATGAGTTGGCTATACAAATGCTCTCATTAGCAGGATAACAGGCAGGGTACAAGCAATCCTCATGGCTGCCTGTGATGGTCCTGGGTGGCTCTGGACTCCCTGCTATATTGAGCAATTCTCTGCTATGGACAAAATCAAAGTTTACAGTCCCACTGGGTGAGGATCGATGGTTAGCAGGTACCTGGGGCAAAAATACCTAGAAGAAATGTATGCAGGTAAAATTATAGCAAAGCATCTGTCATCCTTGGCAGTCCCACAGATCTTGTCTTATGTTGTCATAAATTTTTTCATTCCATAATAAATGCCCACTTTCTATAATATGAATTGCCAAACCGTTAAGAATTTGACAAGGCAGATTAGTAAATGGAACAAAAATATAACTTGAAATGACTTATGACCTGGATACCTCCTGTTTAAACATTAGTTTAATTGCCTACCTTACCAACAACATATTGAACTTCAAATCTACAACTCCCTGCCACTGCATTCGTAGGGTCTTAGGCAAGTACGAGGCTAGATGGCCCTGAAGGTTAAGCCTAGCCAAATTCCCTTTTGATGTTAGACTGGCCTTGCTATCCCCATGGCTAATAATCATATTACCCCCTCTAATGAGGATAGCTGGGATCATACCATAGATAAATTCAGGGGGACTCATGCATGGAATAAAGCATTTAGGAGCTGCCTCTGTTTAGTAGTACAGGGGCAGTCTCAATCCTGGGGCAAATTTTCCATTACCCATCAGGTTGTGCTTGAATATGGACAGGGTTGAGCTTTTTTACATGAATAAGGGGACTATTCCAGAGCAGTGGTATCCTCTGTGAGATGCACTTTTCCTGCCAAACCGTTCTGTTGATTTTGCAAAAGGAGGTTTAGACCCCTGGACCTAGTATTTCTGATGCCATTTGACTTGCTGCTGTGCAGTAAATCCATCAGTATTGGGTCTGATGATGCACTGTATGTCTAACACAGGTCACCTCTTAGCATTCTGTAGAATACAGAGTATAGTGATGGGACTTTGATGTGGCCCATGTAAGATGCATTGTTTAGGCCTTTTATCGTTTTAGTAAAGTATCTCTATGGGCGTTTGTTATTAAATGTGCCTGGATAGATGCACTCCAAAGGGGGCATTATACCCAATGGATTTCACCTTTGTAACCTTGGCCCATGGGAAAAGTTTCGAGGACAATAGCATATTATCACATGTCAGAATTAGGGTATTTACAAATCCCACTTCTACATTCCTACATCGAAGTTTATTTTGCAGTGGTTTTGAATGCCCACTAATCAGTTTCCTGTACAAACTGACTTCTGCAGAAAAAAAACTTGCTCCCTTTGTTACAGCACTACAGTGATTTAGAACTAACAGATGGTGGGTGCTATACAGTGGTAGCAGCGGTTGGGGGGGGTTGTTGTGATGCACACCATTTCATCTACAGACAAAGCAATCCTATTTAAAGCATGTGCAAGATGAAAAAAAAAGAGGGAGGGTGAATTTAAAAAAAATAAATAGTGCTCCTGTCTAGATTTAGTCAGGTCAGGTGCACATAAAAATTAAGACACTCTTCATTAAGACATCCATTGCATATACAATGTTCTCAAAAATGAATTTTAATGCATCCGACAAAAATGCATTAAAAATACTTGTGTGCATCTGTGCAAAGATTAATAATTCATTATGTTATGCCTAATACAGATTTAATTAAGTCAGAGGTATGGAAATATATTTTCACAGTTGTAATCACAGACGCAAAGAAAGCTATGCATATACAATTATCTTAATTGTTGTTTGATACTTAAATATGGATTTATTCTTGTTTGCGTGACGGATGCAGCAATGTTTAAATTGGGTTACTTTTTAATTCAGAATCTGCCAATGTGAAAGTACAGATTCACAAATAGCATGGCAACATGTAGTCATGATAAATACTTTACATTTTCATGTACAAAATAATTTGTAGTTTTCATACAGTTTATCATAGTTTGCAGTGTAGGAATAGACGAAGAAAAAAACTTTTTTGCATAGTGTACCTTCTGTTAGTTTTCCTGAAAGAAACACATTTCCACTTACAGTTCAGGTATTGCATTGTGTAGTCATTTAATTTATATTTTAAATGTCTACAAGACTATCATATATTCTGTAAAAATCACATAAAAGTGACACAGGGTGAAGTAAAAAGTGGCTAGATTCCCGTATAGGTACCTTCTGTACAGTGTTTGCACAGCCCATAAGTATTGTTTTTCCCTCAGGGTTTCCATTTTTCTCCTGTACCCCAAAGAAATGCTAATAGGCAATAAGCTTCTAAATTGCCTGCAGGTATGCTATGCATCACAGAATGACTGAACTGCTATATTCACAATTTAAAATATTGCAATGTAATAACAGGAATGACTTTGTTTTCTTTACAAATCCAGACTGGTATGCAAATAAGAATGCAAAAGGGAAAACAGATTATCTAGAATGACAAATATTTTTATTTTTGTTGTCTGGTCTACTGTCCCCATTCACCATTTCTGTTACTAAACCTTTCAGCCACATGAGAAATATGAAGGGCAACTGAAATAAGAGAGGAAGGCAATCTCTTAAACAACCAGTAACCTCAAAAAAAGATTGTTGGAAATGCACCACACGAACCACGACTTATAAATTGATTTATTCACAGAAACCACAAAATACATAGGGGTGGGCACTATCAAAATGTAGATATGAGTTTAGAAAAGTCTTCTTTCGGAATACTTTATACGTAATGCCCCTAGGGGTTTTAATAATGCCAACATCTAAAAAGTCCACTTTATCAAATGTAATAGAACTCGTAAAGATCTTAGACCTATTGTTTCAGCTGAAGGATCAAAGACAGCTCCACTAGCAAAATTTGTGGATGTATAATTAAAAAAGTACTGGGGGACTGAAAAAAACGATACTTAATGATTCATGGGATTTCCTTCAGAGGATTGATTTACAACTGTATGACTATATTATTTTTGTGACTGTGGACATTAAAGATTTGTTCTCTGTGATAACCCAGGACATAGAATTAGACTGGTTTGAGGCAGCTCTAGTGGATAAGTGTAGTATTTCTACTGATGAAAGTTACTTTAAATTTAATGGACCTTATATTAAAAAATAATTTTATTTATTATGGGGGGAATTTCTTTCATCAAGTGAAGGGGGTAGCTATGGGGGCTAATTGTGCCTCCACTTATGCTAACATTATATTAGCAAGATGGGAAAAGCATGTTGTTTTTAATTCTACATTTTGTGATTGTTGGATACTTTATAGGAGATTCCTTGATGATATTTGTATTTTTTGGAAAGAATCTGAATATAAGTTGAAAGAATTTTTGGAATAGCTAGAATCCACCACCTCTTTTTTTACATTTTATGAGTTCCATTACATTTCATAAAGTGGACTTTTTAGGTGATAGCATTATTAAAACCCCTAGGGGCATTAAGTCTAAAGTATTCCAAAAGGAGACTTTTTCTAAACTCATATCTACATTTTGATAGTGCCCACCCCAGTGTATTTTGTGGTTCCTGTGAATAAATCAAATTTATAAGCCGTGGTTCGTGTGGTGTGTTTCCAGCAAACATTAGGGGTACTTTTAAATAAATATGACGAAGTAAGCCAGACAGTTGTGCTGTACATAGTGAAAACTGTTGTACTTGTTCGGTGTCTCAGAGATTTTCACTGCATTGCTGTTGTGCTTTTTCAGTTTACTACGCATACTCTGTCAGTGAAAGGACCTATAAAATACAGCTACTCTGTGAACACATCTGCAAAAACAAAATAAGCATCTACATTCATTTTCAGACTTTAGCACCACAGTTCAAAAACCATATTATGGTATTTAAATCCATGTTGTTGTTGTTTGTCTTTCGGCTTTTCCCAGTTAGGGGTCGCCACAGCGGAACTCTGGTCAGCTAATGATTGGCAGTTGTTTTTTATGGTGCCGAGTTGCCATCCCGTCACCCAACCTTCAACAAAGGCACACCCATTCAACGCATGTCTTTCGAACGCCCACTCGACCGCGGGGAGGACATGTTATGGTACTTTAACAGGAACACTATCCATTTTTTTTATTAATTACAATAATAACCATTTATACATTTTAGGGGACAATCTAGTGTTATAATTATTATTACCTATAAGCAGTAACTGTAGCCTGACATTTATGTGGCAATGTTTCATTGCTCACTGTACAAGTAATCACACACCACTAAAAATCATCACAAATATTAGACATTGTCTGTTCTTATTACTACATACCTGCAGATATAAAGAAATTAAGAAGGAAAAAAGCCACTTAGATTTAGTCAATCAAGTACAAATGTTAGTCTTTCATGTAGCAGGATATAAATGAGGCCTATTGAGTTTAAGTCAGGTTTATTGCTTTATTTACTTTATTTGACAATTAACCAGGTAAGTGAACTGGTCCAAGAACCGTTTTCAGGCATAATTTGATCTACAAGGCACACACAGTGAAAACATTCATATTGTTAATGAACATCAAAGTTTTGACAAAATTGTAAATAAAAAATGAATACATTGTTAATGAACAAAGTTTTTACAAAATTGTAAAGCAAAAATGAATACAACATATTTGTTTTAACATAACATACTTTTATATTTACTTAGTAGTTCAAGTACAAATAACCCTTACCCCCTAAGGTTAGAAAAGACATTTTCTAACCTGCAAAAATAAAAAAGGGATGTCAAAACAATCATGTCCTTGCTAACAGTATATATACCTAAAACTCACATGCTGCAGGCTTGTAGCACTTTGGTATCAATTTTCTACATCAGAAACCTTGTGCTACTTGGTTTTCTAATTTGGCAGACAATGGGGAAAAATATTACAAAAATCAGGAAATAAAAGACTACTCTCTCCAATGGCAACTGACGTTTTAAAGCTTTGGTTTACAAATCATTCAGCAGGCATTACCCAAAATGATAATATTTATTAGAAGAAAAAAAAAAAAAAAAATCATGAAATTTTGCTGGTTAATTACCGCATGACAACTGCCGTTTTTGACGAGTAACCTGGAACACTTTGGCATTCGCCTTAGTTCTACAGCTGGATGCGAAAAAAGGCACCTACACAATCCAGTTTGTTCATGTTGATTCTAGCCCCAAGGAAATAGTGTTTCATCTAACCCAGACTACTCTGGCATTTGAAAGTATAGGACACTGTGCTAGATTCTTGGTAGTAGAGTGATTACTTGTTATTCTGAATAAAACAAATAGTTTTCACTAGTTTAGTACCAGTATCCCGTTCATAATCAAATATACTGCAGAAACATGTATTTTAATGACCAGGAAACCGGAAGCTTTTGTGATTGCATGACTCCTAACCAAAACTGGGATCATTAGAATAATGGCATTAATTATAACAAAGCCAAAAATTAGAAAATCAGCCCTGGGATTCAGAAAAGGATACAGTGGGTGGTAAGCTGTACCATGAGTGGTATAACCCCTTGTGGTAGTTTTCCAATTCAGAGGCCAACCTACTGCACTGATTTTCCACAAGCATAAGCATTTACACAGAGGGCTGTTCCACCAGTCGTAGTGTATGGTAGATATAATCTAGTGGACAAGCTATTTACAAATTAACCGTGTTCTTTTCCACCCTTGAAATGCCTGTGTCTACCAATTTACTCTGCTACATGATTCACAGAATTGCTCAGCTGTGTAACTTACCACAGTCAGCTAAGAAATTTAACTCAGCCAAAAGACAGTTGCCACTTACTGAAGTCAATGGATGAAGCCATGCTGCAGGTAATTTCAACAGAAACATATGGGTGAGGGTAAGTGTGCAAGTGCATCTGTGACCGTGTGTGCACATGTGCATGCTTGCAGGGGTATAACTGGAGTTGGAGGACTGTGTCCCTCAGTGCGTGTGAGCATTTGTCTGCCTGGATTGTCACTGTATGGTGTTCAAGTAGGGGATAAAGGGTGTTGGTGTGTCACAGTGTGGATGTGGCTGAATGGGTGAGGGAGTCTGAGTGTGAGGAGGGTCTGCTGTTGCATATGTGTACGTGTAGGTGTGCTTGTGGGCACACACGAGTGTGTGAATGAACGAGTGGGTTTGCATGTATGAATGTCTGAATGCATGTGCTTGAGTGTGGGGAGTGTCTGTTAAACCTCTCAAAATCAAGAATTCTGGGCAAAGTCAAACATAATGGGGGGGGTGGACAAAATTGTTACTCTAATTCACTTAAAACAGGTTTGCATCAACATGCATTTCCTACACACAAGTACAAAACTGTAGCTTACTAACTATAATTATGGAGATTTACCAGAAAATCTAAAGTGTTTACTAGAGACAGAAGACATGAACCAGGCTAAAATCAGAGACATTCTGCAAATGTCTACACAGTTGAGAGATGCGACATCTGGCAGTGTGATCCATGTGCCACCAGATGCCACTACCACTGCAAAGTGCTTTTAGCACAAGCAGTAAAAAAGCTAATTGAGAGATATGCAAACCAGCTAATAATGAGGTCCTCCTCACTGCAGATAAAGCCATCTCAATCATATTTTTGTGATGATGTTAATTGACCTATTTGCTGCATTCTTTCTGAATCACTGGGTATATCTGAACTGCCCAAGTTGTAGGTAAAAAATGGTCATTGTTCTTGGATTATGGCTGAATGTATTTTAGCTTGAACATCTATAACAATTAAACAATTAGACAACGAACCAAATTAAAAAACTGTCAAGACCCCAAATTCTCCAGGAGAACTGAAGTAAACATTCAGAATCCAGTGTGAAATCTACTATTAACAAAGCATCTTCAAAAAACAGCTAAAGGAGACAGAAGACCAGAGAATGATGAAATTCAAAGAACTACTAGCATCTTTTCAACCAACCAGATATGCTAGTGAACTGTTAACTTAGCCGTCTTTAATTTATCTAATGAGCATTACAAAGTGTTAGAATTAGGCATTAATTTTATACCAAGCCACACAGATTACCTTGTCAAGACAGTTTTGCAATTGAAATATTTTACTTGTAAGTTAAATTTGATTTATTTATTAAAGGATGTTTGTATTTCAAGTAATTTTAAAAAAGCCCTCAGTCTTCAATCCAAACTTAACTTACACAATTAAAATGTTTGAAGAAGTCTGTGAAATAGAAATTAGAAAACTTTTACAACACAAAGTTAAATGTAAATATAATTTGCCTCAAAGGGTTGCGAGGGTGGCCTAATGGTTAAGGTCTTTGCCTCACAAACACAAGGTGCAGGGTGAGTCTCACAAGGGATAATTGGCTAGGCTTAAAATGGCTCACAAAGGCAGTTAGCTTACTACTAATCTATGAACCTATGAAGGTTAAGGCATTGTAGGAATTACAGGGTAATAAAGATTTATGGTTTATGAAAGCCAACAAAGGGGGCAGGCTACTTGTGATGATCAAGCTAAAGACCATGAAATAATGCTTGAAATGTTAAAGAATAAGGAGTATTGTGAGGTGGGTTTAAGTGAAGTCAATAAAAGTTATAATTCTGTAAAACGTTTCTTGTATGAGCTGTTGATGAATGGGTAAATTAAATTATGGTTTATATGACTTCATAAACATTGAATTTCCTAGGGAAGGTGTCTAATCGGCGATACTTAATTACATAAAAACCTAGACAAACTTCCTTTTCGTCCTACTGTGTCTGCACCAAATAGTGTTTGTGATGGCACTGCTTTGTACGTGGATAGTCTGCTTAACCCTTTGGTACAAAATTTAAGCTCTTAAATTCTTGGGACCTTCTTGAAAAGTTAAGTAAATGTAATATTTATGAGAATCAACATGAATAGGTTACTTTTATGACTGCTGATGTTAACTCATTGTTTACTAGTATTCCACACTACAAAGGTGCGGAGGCATTGAGATTATTTTTCATTAAGAATTCTAATTTTTCTGATTATCAAATATTTACATGTTGTTCGTTGGAGGTTATACTAGAAAACTATTTTTTGACAAAAGGTATTTTAAACAGGCTTAGGGTGTGACAATGGGGTCTAGTGTAGCGCCATCCTTTGCTAATTTAGTGTTAGTGTTTCTTGTTCCCACCAGCCTAACTACATGTTCCTTTTTTGATAAGGTAATTTCACATAAATGTTTTGTTGATGATCTGGGTGGACAGTTTTTTGACTGAACTTACGACCTCTGAATTTTTAAAATTCAGAATTAGTAGAGTTGGCAATAACATACTTTCTAGAAGTTTATTTAGAGAGTCTGATATTAAACAAAGAAATGAATTGTAAAATTTATAAGAAAGTTATGTTTTCCAATAATTACACTTTAAAAGTGGCCACCCCTTTGTTATTAAAAACATACCCGGGGCAGTTAATTCATGCCTCTCAGATAACCACTAGAAAGTGTGATTTTTCTACCATTATTGAAATATTTAAGGAGAGGAGTTACAACAATGAATGGTTATATCAGGTAGCTTTAGAGGTGCATGATAAGAGAAGTCTGTAGATTTTCCTGTTATAAGAGAGATGATTAACAAGAACTGAAAGATGTTGGAAGGGAATCAAGTAAGTGATGTTGTAGGCTTAAAGCCTAAATTTTGTTTATTGCAAAGGGAGAGGCTTTAAAACTATGTTAGAACAATACGACACCTTTTCAAAGGTCTCTCAGACAGACAGAGCGGTAACTATGTACAGCTATGGTTTGTGTAATATTTGTAGGTTCATTTATGTTACCAAATACATTTATATAGAGAGCGTCAATTTTACTATTTATTTAAAAGAAAGGTATTCTTGTAAATCCACTGGTTTAGTTTACACAGCTTGATGTTCAGGTTGTTCCAGTTTTTATATTGGTATGGCCACATGAAGTTATACAGTATGAAAATTAAAGATCATAATAGTGCTATATACAAACATTCCACAGTCTGCCTTAATTATAAGAAGTTTTTGTTTTCTGTTCTGGAGTGTTTGCCACATGATTTAAGAGGAGGGAACTATAAAAATAAACTGGAGACAGTTGAGGCAAAATGGCAAAAATAATTATGTGCTTATAAAGACCCGGGATTGAATGAAAACACAAACATAAGTTTTTTTTAAAGGGAAGAAGATTGAAAGTTTGATTTGTGTATTAATTTAAGTACTTCGGTTCTCATGGGAATTTTGGGTCTTGACAGTTTTAGTTTGGTTCGATTGTCTAATTGTTTTATTGTAGATAATTAGGGTATGTATAAAAACGATGGTGCTTCAAGATGTCAGTCTCTCATTTTCTATTAGTTCAAATGATATCATCAGGTCAAAGATTTGACAGTTATCTTTAAAATGAATCAACAGATTTTGGAAGTCTGAAATTTACACTGCAGGTGACTAAAAATATTCAAATTTTTGCCAATACTTGTTAACAATAGTTAAAGTTTTACACCAGCTATGGTGCTGACTTGTTAAATACATTCCTGGCAAACTGGCTGCGCTTCAAATATACAATGTATGTCAAAGAGATGCCCAATTTAAACTACAAAGTCTAGTGGTTCTCTGCACAATGTAATCAAGCACAGTTTCATTTTTGAAAAGAATGTGCATTTAACATTCACAACAGCAAATTACATGCTAATTATATCCCATCGTGCAGTATGTTTTGTGTCCCATTAATGACCAAAGGCGACACTCAAAAGCTGTTGCATCAAGACCATTTTAAATTTGGTTTGGTTGAATACTGCACTAAATAAAATGGTCATTCTTTAAGTAATATTTGCAGCAGTCATTGGCTACACACTTACCAGTAAAGTCAAGGTTAGGGTTACAGTTTAGGATACAGAACCGTTTAGTATTAGGGTTTTGTTCGGAGTTGGAGTTAAGGCTAGATGCACAGACGGTGTGTACCCTGCATGCTACAACTGTTTTTGCTGCTGCATTTGTACATTTTTATTTTATGTATTGTTGACAGATTTGTTGAAGTTAATACTTTTCTTCCTAGTAAACTCAGTGAAATTGCATTCAGTGATGTTGTTTTCAGTGAATTAACCTCTAATGAATTATTGACAAATTCCTCTTTCTGCTGTTCCCATTAGGGGTTGCCACAGTAGATCATCCTTTTCCATTTTTCCGGTCCTCTGCATCTTGCTCTATCACACCAAGCACCTTCATCTCCTCTTTCACCACATCCATAAACCTTATCTTGGGCCTTCCTCTTACCAAACAGCTCCATTAATAGCATCCTTTTCACAATATACCCAGCATCCCTCCTCAGAACATGTCCATACCAATGCAATTTCACCTCTGTGGCTTTGTCTCCAAACCATCCAACCTCAGCTGACCCTCTAATATGCAGATTCCTAATCCTATCCATCCTCCTCACACCCAATGCAAATCTTAACATCTTTAACTCTGCCACCCCCAGCTCGGACTCCTGCTTTTTTGTCAATGCCATCTCCAACCCATAAAACATAGCTGGTCTCACTACCCTCTTTTAGACCTTTCCTTTTACTGATACCAGTCAGCACAGATGACTCCTAACACTCTTCTCCACCCACTCCACCCTGTCTGTACTCTTCTTCACCTCTCTTCCACTCTCACCGTTACTCTGAACTATTGATCCCAAGTAAACTCGTCCACCTTTGCCACCTCTACTCCCCTCATCCTCATCATTCCTCTACCCTCCTCCTTATTCACACACACATTTAGTCCTGCTGACTTTCATTCCTCTCCTCCCAAGAGCATATCTCTACCTATCCAGAGTCTTCTCAACTGGTTCCCTACTCTCACTACAGATAATGTCATCCACAAATGTCATAGTCCATGCGAACTCCTGTTCGATCTCATCCGTCATCCTGTCCATCTCCACTGCAAATAAGAAAGGGCTCAGGGCTGATCCTTGGTGTAATCCCACCTCCACCTTTAAACACATCCATCACTCCTACCACAGCCCTCACCGCTGTCTCACTACCCTTGTACATATCCTGTACCACTCTTACATACTTCTCTGCCACTCCCAACTTCATCATACAATACCACAACTCCTCTCTAGGCACCCTGTCATATGCTTTCTCTACCACAACTCCTCTCTAGGCACCCTGTCATATGCTTTCTCTAAGTCCACAAAAACACATTGCAACTCCTTCTGAGCTTCTCTATACTTCATCAACACTCTCGGAGCAAACATTGCATCTGTAGTGCTCTTTCCTGGCATGAAACCATGCTGCTGATCACTAATCACCTTCCTCAACCTAGCTTCCACTACTCTTTCCTATAACTCCATGCAATGGCTGATCGGTTTTATCCCTCTGTAGTTACTACAGTTCTGCACATCACTCTTATTCTTAAAAACCAGTACCATAAACACTTCTCTACCCCTCAATCATCCTCTCACTTTCTAAGATTTCATTAAACAATCTGGTTAAAAACTCCACTGCCATCTCTCCTAAATGCCTCCATGCTTTCACAGGTAAGTCATCTGGACCAACAGCCTTTCCATTCTTCATCCTCTTCATAGCTGTCCTTGCTTCCTCCTTGCTAATCCGTTGCACTTCTTGAGTCATTATCCCCACATCATCCAACCTTCTCTCTAGCTCTCATTCTCTTATAGGTTCATAGGTAAGTACTAGGCTATCAGCCCAAGGGCCTAAGTAAGCCTAGCCAACAAGGTTCCCTGGCTTACGCCACCCAAGAAAGTTAATTTCCTGTGCCCCTGTTAAGCAGAGCCACAGAAGTGATCCCCGGGGTGTATTTCATATTCATTCATCAGCCTCGTAAAGTACTCTTTCCATCTGCTCTACGCACTCTCCTCACTTGAGTAAGTTTCCCTCATTATCCCTTATTAACCTTACTTGCTACACATCTTCCCCAGCTCGGTCCCTCTGTCTAGCTAAAATCGGTACAGGCTCTTTTCTCCCTCCATAGTGTCCAACCTTTCATACAACTCTCCACACACCTTATCCTTAGTACTCACCAGCTCATTTTGCCATACGCCTCATCTCCTTATACTCCTGTCTATTTTCTTCATCTCTCTGGCAATCCCACTTCACCATCCTCTTTCTCTGTATACTGTCCTGTACTTCCTCGTTCCACCGCCAGGGCTCCTTGTCCTCCTTCCTTTGTCCAGATGTCACACCAAGCACCCGTCTCCCTTACCAACTCTGCTGTAGTTACCCAGCTTTTCAACAACTCTTCACTGCCACCCAGTGTCCGTCTTAACTCTTCCCTGAACTCCACCTCACAAATCACTCTTTCCACCATTTAATCCTTGGCACTGACCTCACTCTCCTCTTCTTAATCACCAATGTCATCCAACAGACCACCATCCTATGGCTACCCAACTATACTTTTCCCCTGTCACCACTTTACAGTCTTCAATCTCCTTCAGACTGGCCCTTCTACATAGGATATAATCCACCTGTGTGCATCTTCCTCCACTCTTGTATGTCACCCTATGCTCCTCCCTCTTCTTAAAAAAGACGTATTCACCACAGCCATGTCCATCCTTTTTCACAAAATCCACTACTATCGGACCTTCTGCATTCCTCTCCTTATCATACCTACCTATCACTTCCTCATCTCCTCTGTTCCCTTCACCAACATGCCCAATGAAATCTGCTCTAATCACCACTCTCTCACCCTTGGATATATTCACCACCACTTTATCCAACTCTCTATTGCTGTCTGCATATGTATGTATATACCCCACAATAGTATTGTGGAATTCCATTACCAGTCAGAAAACAGAATGATATTTTTTTATTCATACACAACTACCTCTTCCTTGATTAATTCACATTTAAAGAAATGGAAATTCCTATGTACTGTAATTCGAGACTACTTCATCAAGTCAAGTACTTTATGCCATAACAGAAAATCTGCACACAAAAGTTGACAAATAACGCCAGCAGCTCTGAGTAATAATGCTGTACAGAGACTAATTTCAAAGCGTATCTTAATTCTCAGCATATGTGAAAAATAATCTCAGTTGCACCATGATTTACCTAGTTACAGTAGATTAGTTACAGTAAATTGCAAAGCATAAAGCATTCTCCGATTACATTAAATGTTGCTGTTATAAAGTCAGCCTGAAAATGCCTTTTTAATTGACTTAAAATGGAACTGAACACAAAGTATAAGCTTCCTAACTGACTGAAGTACCTTAGAAATCCACATCTTCATTCTATATAGATAAGGATAAACATGTCAAGCAGTGTATTTTGGAATATAGGCAATTCATATGCAAAATTAATTTATTGCTTTAATTATTTGAGACAGTCATGCAGAACATAACCGATTCATCTTATTGTGCATAAATCCCTTAAATTAGATTCTCAGCTGAAAGCCTCTCACATAATAACTGCTAAATTAACATTCTGCTTAGGACTACTCCTCACACAAAAATAGATGCAAAACTATCATTTAGTAGGAAAATGCCCCAAATTAAGCATTTCCTTACTCCCAGTTGAAACGGTCAGTCTTTCCTTATCAAAAACAAACTGAACTGCTCTGATACAGCTGAAACTTAGCTTCTCTAACAGCGAGCTTCTAAACATGTGCATGCATAACAGAATGTACACTCGTACACACACATGCACATATAATGTACAACTATACACATGCATTAGAGAGATCTGTGCGGTCCACAAAACATGTGAACACAGAAGTAATGAAAAATAAAGTTTCTTTGGGTCTAAGCCCCTGAGGAATTCATGCAGTACAAAATCTCAAGCTGACTGTATTTTAAACACGAGATACATTATCACCTCCATGTCCTCATTTTATTAATCGCAGAACAGAATGGTGTAGCTTTCTTCAACTGCTCCCAGTAATTAAACACACATCAAAACGTTTATGTTAAAACTATTTTTTTCTAATAACATGCTTACAAGTCCATGCGTGTCATATTCTGACACTGACAAAAATGTGAAATTATTCGGCGACTTTAAAAAGGTATGCAGAAAGTTGCATTCCACAAGTTCCGTTAGGTTTCTGTAAAAGCAGTCGCACACAATTTGAATGGGTTAAAATACAAATGGTTGAGATGGAAGAACACTACGGCTTGTGCACAGTGGTCTCACACAAACAGAAGTGTTTGTGCACACTGGTATCGCACAAACAGTAAAGGAGTTTTATTTTATTTATTGCGTTTGTGACCGGGTTATTCAGCTGGTCCTGGGACCCTTTTCAGCTATGACCCAGGTCCAAAAGCATAGCAAACTTACAAAGTTAATATGCTTTGCAACACAAAGTACAGTATTTACAAAACTCACTACTGTTTCTCCTTTCCTTACTGTTGTGACTGTGTAGTGTATGTGTACAAAACATTTCTGTCATGCCATTTTTCCTTTAACCATGGACTTGGCAAAACTATGCACTGCAATTCACTTTAGCTTACAATATAAGCAGTACCCATTACTTCTGTGGGAGAGGGGCAAGTCCTACTTTCCACATCCAAATCAGTTATGGAATTTGGACTCATTGAGGTAGGTTTTTCCTAATGTAGTTTTGTCTATAATCCAGCAAATTAAGTTCAAAAGAATTTATAGTACTTATGTAATACCGTAACTTCAGGTATTCAGTCTACAGATGGAACTCCACCAGTGTTACACACAGACCTCCAAAAAACTCTGTCCAATCTTAAAGTCATATCCACAACTGTCCTCCAAATGGACCTTCCAGTTTATAGGAACCGCAATTCTTTGGGCAGAGCCCTTGCTCTACCCCAAATTAATTCCCCCAAATGGGCAACCAACTTTCATATCTGTGTCTTCCTGGCTACATCCTTTTAGACATTATTAAATAGGCAAGCAATGACTTCAAATTATTCTAGCTAATGTAATAAATTACCTGGTTAATTGTTGTAAAAACTTAAAGACAATAGACATTTAAATCCATAGCCCCAATTTTTGGCAGATAAGAAGTCACAGTAATATATACATGCATGATTATTATATATTACATACACACAGTTGTGGATGCCTCTCCCCCATATGGGGCAGAAAGCAGCACTTGCTGATGACTTTTAGTGAGAGCATTCTTTCAAATTGTCTTGACTGAGCCACATTTTTTAATCAACTGTGCATCAATCATTAAATTAATTATACGTTTACACAAATTAAAGATATGATGGCATTACTGATAAATGTGTATGAATGTTTTGACTAGAACTATTTGGAAATTTAAATGGTACAGCATTTGTTATATTGAGGCACAACATTCAACGTAATGAGTATTGTTTGATAAGTAATTAATATACCTATTAGAGAGAAAAATGTGCTGGCACAAGTTTAAAATTATAGCAGAAACTGGATAATTATGTAACCTTTCAAAAACTGAAGAAATAATCTTAGAAGCTCAGTGGAAAGACTGGCAGCAAATTCTGCAATTATAATAAAAATTGATTTAAAATTATGTCTCGGGTGATTAATTATAAACCTGAACAAAGAATGACAGGAAGAAGAGAGTCTGAAAGGAGTGCAACTGCTGTGGGTGTAATAAAAAAAATAAAATAACGTGATGTTGAGGAAAAGTAAATGTTCAAAAAGAATTCCAGCTTACAAAGTAGATTAAAGAAGTGAATTAAATACAAATTTTTTAAAAGATAAACAAATCTGAGAAGCAATAGGAGAGGATGAAAAGGCAGGTAAAAATTGTCATTTAGTCATTCAGTTAAAAAGTTAAAAAGTATGAAAACCAGAGCATATAAAATTCTCATACGTACAAAGGGCCCAAAAGCCAAGAATAAAACAGATCCTATGAAGGAAGATGGGACTTGGATAAGAAAGAATAAGTGAGGATTTGAATACTTACTATAATTCAAACATTTTAGATGCAAGAGATGGGAAGATGATATCTAAAAATTGAGGAATGGATCTTAAAAAAAAGATAGGAAGAAAGATACCAGATGAATAAGACAAATTTGGTGTACGTCACAAAATCATATAAAATTCTATTCTCATAATTGTTAATAAACTTTTGAAAAAGAAAGACAGTAGTCCTGGAGGACTGAGTAACATGATGGGAGGTAGGAACAGCCAAGGGACAAAAATAATTTAAGTTTCATCACAAATTGGTGACACTTTGCTAGAGAAGGTACTAGAAAGACAGAATACATAAGTAAATATTTAAGAAAAAGAAAGTAAAATGTTGTTGTGTCTTTCGGCTTTTCCCGGTTAGGGGTCGCCACAGCAGAACTCCGGTCTGCTAATAATTGGCAGTTGATTTTTACGTGCCAAGTTGCCAGCCCTGACGCACAGCCTTCAACGAAAGTATGCCCATTCACGCATGTCTCCACGCAGACGACGCTCTAGCTGAGAATCGAACCAGACAGCGTCTTACTGTGAGTAAAATGCAGCACAATAACATTTTGAAGACAGGTCTGTGATGCAAAGGAATAAAGCCCTCAGTGCAGTTCAAAAAGCCCATGACTGACAAAACCCACCAGCAAAGGTAGGGGTGGGTGTCAGGCTATAGCTTGCCTATTCTGAGGTGAGGGAGGTAGGGCTATAGCCTGCCCATTCTGAGGTGGGGGAGGTAGGTAGAATAATAGGAGGGTTAACAACCAATGCAAGTGAGTGTTAAAGCAAGCAGCAGTACAGGGAAAGACATGAACACCCACAAAACTATGCATTTGCACAACAGATGTAAAGAAACACACGGGAGTAATTATGACAGAATTGGGGAAATTTGGCCAACAGCCCTCAGAAATGGGGAGAAATGATCATTTCTGTCTACCTATTTATTTGCATTTACTAACAGGGAGGATCAAGCTGGGCAGAAAAAGTCCAGGGAGAATAGCTTCACAAGCACTACAAATATAAAAAAAATCCATAATGAATTGCATTAAATACACAGTTACAATTGTTATAAATGTACAAAAATTACATAGAATCATGGCTGAATATTTTCAAACAACAAAAAAATCTAAAATCATAGCTAGAAAGAAGGCATGGGACAAATGGTGTGCCTCAAAAGACCCACTAGATCAACTTGGATACAGACAGCTAAGGAGTCACACAAAAAATCTATTAAACTAGACAAAAAAATACTACTACCATCTTCAACAAAAACATCACAACAAACCTCAAACGTTTTGGGCAGGAATAAACAAACTTCTTCACCCAGTTTCTTTACAGAGACTATCCAATCCCTAGCCAGCCAACTGGCACCCAAGTCCAACTACTCTAGCAACTGATCTCCCACTAGAGTAGCTGCAAAAAGCAGCAGATGCCATAGCATACCCCATCCCCCATCAAAATCAACAGAAACTTATCTGAAGCCACCATCCCCTCCATTTGGAAAATATCTCATGTAATACCACTCCATAAAGGAGGCAACACCTTCAAACTGTCAAATGTAGACCCATAGCTATTATGTCACCACTGGCTAAAATTATCGAGAAGTGTGTACATAAACAACTTATGCATTATCTTAACCAGAATAACCTGTTGGCTAACTCTCAGCATGGTTTTAGGGCACACCACAGTACCACCTCAGCCCTCCTATCCTCTCCCTTCTAACACCATAAACCATAACTGAAATAATAGCAAGCTTTCCTCAGCCATCTCCAAGGCCTTCGATATGGTCAACCACCAAATACTCATGCACACCCCTTAAGCCATTCTCACTAAATAGCCATGCGCTTCAATGGTTCCAATGGTTCCAATCTTACCTGTGTGGTAGACAACAAGCTGTCCTATGGCAGGACAAAACTATCAACCTGCCTACCAGTCACCCTAGGTGTCCCCCAGGGCTCCATACTAGGACCCCTTCTTTTCTCTTTATTAATGACCTTCCCACTGTCATCCCAAATGCTACCTGTATCCAATATGTGGAGGACTCCACCTTGATTTGTTCAGCCACCTCCCCGACAGATCTAATGACATTAACCCGGAATACTTTCAATATAGCTGAAAACTTTCTCTCAAACCGTCAGCCGATATTAAACCCTAACAAAGCAAAGTTGCTTATTTTCTCCCCCACTTGCAAGTCTTCCTCACTACTCTTTACCATAAAACCTAATAATGGTACCATTATTTCCCCATATGCGCAAACCAAACTCTTAGGCATCACAATAGACTATACCCTCAAATTTGATATCCATGTCAATCAATCAAAACCATTAACAAAAAACTTGGCTCCCTCTAGAAGATCAAACCTTTCCTTACTCCATTTGCTAGGACTGCTATTCCTCATTCCTGTCTATTCTCCACTGTTCTCTAGGTCTCTCCCCTCTACTCACTAATTTGAACAAATCTGCTCTTAGCAAACTCTTCAGCTGTTATAACCATATTGCTAGATTTGCAACAGGCATGGCCTATAGGACCCACCACTGTCACAACCTAAATCTTCTGGGGCAGCTAGAATGGCCTAGCCTACTTCAGTACAACTTGCTTATAATTGCCCACAAAGTTCAACCACCCTGATAATACGCCTGCACTTACAAATATCGTCAACCCTTATAGCAACCTCAGATCACTTCGCTCTTCTAATAAACTACTGGTTCAACCATCCAAAAGCAACAACTCTGCTTGGGGACCATCTGTTTGCCAGCTCTCTTCCTGCTGATCTTACTATTGAACCCTCTCTTACTTAGTTCAAAAAAGCTTCAAGCCATACTTTAAAACTCACTGGCTATGTCCTTGTTCAAAACCAGATGAGATTCTCTCCTCTATAGTCTGTAATCACGTTACATGGCCTAGTCAATTTATCTACTCTGTTTTAAAAATGTAGGATTATATTAACCTGCTTGCTCAACTGGAGCCTGTAACCAGTGTGTAACTTTAATCATTTTGTGATTTTTACTGCATGTCCAACCTTGCAACTTTTCTACCCGGGTTTCCGCCAAATTTATCCAGTCGGACTATCCCAGTCAACAAATGTAAAATAAAATAAATAAGAGAATTTTAGTGATGGCCAAAAAAACAAGAATTGGTCGAGTGAAGAAAGACTAAAAAAATGAAAGTTGAATTTATTAGTCGGATGTAGACAAGGAGATTTGGGAAGGTATAGTATAGTACTGCAGAAAGTAAGCAAATTTAGTAGTGATTATACATCATCCTTGCATGAAAAAAGTGGTAGTGGAATAGATAGTATTAATGCTATTTGTGTTACTTCCTGCTAGTGATGGACATGAACTGAGAAGAAGTTGAGTGTCAAATAGAGAAGGAGAGAGAGAGAGGAGCAATTAAGGGTGAACACGAAGTAGAAGATGAATGAAAGGGTACAGGGTAAGGAACATTTTTTTAGGTTAAGCAAGGGTGTTAAGACAGAGACGGTGAATGATGAGGGACAAAAGTTATTATAAGTAAAAGACACCTTGTACAGAGATATTAGAGATGGGATAAGGATATCTACAGGTAGTTTAGTACAATCATAGGAGCTTAAAACTTTCCTAGTGAAATGTTTTGGATAGTCCAGTCACAGGACAACTGACAACCAGCAGTCACAAATTTAAGTCATTATAAAAATATACACTTAAAACTGGCACTTATCAGTTCAGTCCCAGACTCCCTTTGCTCACAAGTAGTCATTTACCATAAAACCAAAGACTCACAATAAGTGATGTGTATGGTATTTATTTTCTCATATTTTATTATCCTGGTTTATCTTGCTTTGTTCGGTCCGCTTTAGAGGAGGATCAGGGAAAAAAAAGCTACAAGGGAAATAAAATGACAATCAAGGATGGCATGACCAGCATCAAGATTGTCTCCAGAAATATTCCCCCTGTACTCTTCCCTCCTCAGGCCAGTGAGGAGTACAGCACTCCCTTTGGTATGTTCCTTTCCAAATACCTGCAGCAACTGCAGAGATCACAAAGGTTCCTTACAAAGAAAACTCGGGGTCTTCAAGATCGGTCTTATGCGGACAGACTGAAATCATTGCAACTTAACTGTCTTACAGACTCCTCGGAGGTGACCTGTGCCTTGCATATAGAGCAATCTCTGACCCAGCTTTAAATGGAAATGCTGCACATTTGCAAGTCACATGGCAGACTGGTCACTCACTCGGAGGATCTTAACCTGGTATGAGACCAACAGAACTTGGAGAGACAGATTTGTCTCACAGAGGTTGTCCCACCATAGGAACAAGCTTCCTATTCACGTTAAACAAAGCCCCTTATTGGTCCTATTTAAGGCCCATTTGGATGACTAGATGGGTAACCGGAAATTCACTCTGTAGGGGCTCCACCTGTGTCCCTCTGACAGGGGCAATAGGTGTTGATTTTAGTGTCTGCTTGAACCAGACACCCTTGGGAACACGGGTTGAATTTTGCTAGGCTTGTAAGGGCCTTGGGGCCATTAGCCTAGCAGCCACCTATGATCCTATGAACTATAAAGTTTACATAAAAGTAACCACAGTACAGAACACAAATCATGCAACAGAACACAAATCATGCAACAATCCATACTGAAGCAATTATGTAAAGCCATTTTTGTAGCCTCACAGTACAGTATTAACTTGCATGTAGCATTATCTTCTTGGCTATGTGGTATGAAAAACGGGTCTATATCATATGAGCGAATCGCACAAATTCCAAATGCTCAATATCGAACATACCAGACCTCAAACTTCCTACTGTGGGGGCTGCACCCCCCCCCCCACACACACACTAAACAAATTCCAACTCGGAGATCGCGCTACAGTGAGGAAAGGGCAAATATCCCATTCTTCACTGTACCGCAATCTCAGAAAAAGCACTTCTAGGTCAAAGAAGAGAGAGTTCGCAATTTGTGCGATTCACTCATATGATATACACCCATGAAAAACCTCAGTAAACCCTCAGCAGGAGATGGCATTAAGCAGATATAAACCAGAATGGATCAAGTCATGGCCATGCAAGAGGAATGAGTTAATGGCTGATTGTGTATAATCCAGCTAGGAGGATGGCATCAGGTCTTCATCTTATAATATGCAACACACAAGGTTCTAGATCTTTATGTGATAGAACATTCCAGTAAAATGACAATGCTAGAATCAGCAAGATGCATAGTGCTAGTCCTCTCCAAATAACTGATCCCTGAACATATAGTGGACATAAAAAGTGTACACATCCCTATTAAAATACCAGGCTTTTGTGATAATGAGACCACAATAAATCATATCAAAACTTTTCCCACCTTTAATGTGACCTATAACCTGTACAATTCAATTGAAAAACAAAGAAATCTGTTATGGGGGAAAAAATACAAAAAATAAAAAAAAACCTTCCATTACGCTGGTTGCATAAGTGTGCACACCCTTAAATACTTTGTTGGTGCACCTTTTGATTTAATTACAGCATTCAGTCTTCTTGGGTACACACCTGCCATCAGTTAAAGGGACTCTGATTAACCCCAAATAAAGTTCAGCTGTCCTAGTAGGATTTTCCTGACATTTATCAGTTGCCTGCTTCAGCAAAAGCCATGGTTCACAGAGAGCTTATAAAGCATCAAAGGGATCTCATAGGTGAAAGGTATCAGTCAGGAGAAGGGTACAAAAAAGTTTCCACAGCACTGGATACATCATGGAACGCAATGAAGCCAGTCATCAAAAAGTGGAGAAAATATGTGACAACAGTGATGTTGCAAAGAACTGGACGTCCCTCCAAAATTGCTGAGAAGATGAGACAAAAACTGGTCAGGAAGGCTGCCAAGAGACCTACAGCAACACTGAAAGAGCTGCAGGAAATTCTGGCAAGTACTGGTTGTGTACTACATGTGACAATCTCCCGTATCTCCACATGTCTGGGCTATGAGGTAGGCTTGCAAGACGGAACATTCAGACCCGGCTAAAATTTGCAAAACAATACATCAAGTCTCCCAAAGCATGTGGGAAAATGTGTTGTGGTCTGATGAGACAAAGGTTGAACCTTTTGGCCACAATTCCAAAAGGTAAGTATAGACAAAAACACTTTGCATCACCAAAAGAACACCATCCCCATGGTGAAGCATGGTGGTGGCAGTATCATGTTGTTTGGTTGCTTTTTTTCAGCTGAAACTGGGGCTTTAGTTAAGGTGGAAGGAATTATGGACAGTTCCAAATATCAGCCACTTTTGGACCTTACCCATTCTAAACCCTTATGTTCTTGTCCTCAGGAGCGGCCTTAGGGTTTAGAATGGGTAAGGTAAAAAGAATATGAGACTGGGAACGTGGCAGCTGGCGTTCATGGTAATGTGCTCACCTAGGAAGTGTATACAGAGCAGTACAGGCAGTTTTATTAGCTGTAGTTCACTTAAGAGTCAAGATAAGAGTACTGCGTACTTGGTTTCTAGTCTTTGGTAGTGGAAATCCTTTGGTTTTTAGTTGGGATGTGATTCACGTCAAGGACCATCTTAACAGTGCCATATTCAGTGATGCTGGCTATGAACTGGTTTGGGCAGAAAGCTAGGAGAAAAAAACGAGAGAGACAAGAAATGAAAAAAGCTATCCGCTAATAAGATGTTAATAAAGCCAACATGTTCATAAGGGCAAACTAATAAAGAGCCTAACAGAGAAACAGGGTTAGAGAGCTAGCATTGAAAACAAATTCCTTAAAGTTACACGGACAGTAATCTGCACATAGTATTTCAGCAAACAAGCCATTCTATGTAATACTAGGCACAGGAATTTAAGTTAGGCAAAACTATTGAAACAACAGTGGTAGTAGTATGTGCTAATGTACAAAAATAGCAACAGGATTTTACTAGCACATTAAATAGGACATTACTATAATAAATGTTAGTCTGGTGCAACTCTCATCCTTAAAGTAATTGGACAGCAGCTAGATGCAGTTTTAGACAGCTCAGTGAACAAATCGGCAGATCAGTCGAAGAGTACACCAAAGTAATACAGCTAAGCTAGTTTGTTCAGGATATTAAGCAATCAAAAATCAGACCGTCTTATGTAGAGAAAATAGTAGCAGCAGTTCGAACAGCCGTAAGTACTACAACCGATGTTACAGTAGACGTATTTAAATGGTATAATACTCAATTAGCATTGTAATTGCATTGCAGTTTAAACTTGCACAATGAAGGCAACAGATGCCCTTGATTTACCTGGAGACCACACTACCACAATACAGCACTCGGCGAGGATGGTTGTGTTTAGGTAGGGAGGGATTTCAAAAATAGCACCCACAGTTACGGAGACCAGATAATACCTTGGTCCGGATGTGGTGGGAAAGGAGGGCGGGGGCTACACCAGAGACACAAGATTGCTCGAAAAACAATCAGATAAGTATACACCAAATTGCAACAGGGAATAGTTTATCAGACAGATAATGATCAGACAAGCTAACAATTATAGGGGATGGATAAGTTAGACGCAGGAGAACTCAGGGCAGAAGGCCCAGAGTCCTACTGACTAACTTATCCATCCCCTAATTCCAACCAAATACCCAAAACATGAAAAAATTTAATGAGATTGTATATAGTACTTATTTTGAATTTTAAAAAAATTACAATTTAGCCACCTTGAGGTGAAGTGCACTGTTTAATTGAAACATGTTCACTAATACCTGGTACTTTCATTTATTTATAAATATTTGTTTACCGGGGTTGGGCACTGATTACTATTAACCAATTTCAGGGTCAATCCAGAAAAGATGCAAAATAGTTCAAACAAAAACTACAGAAATGTAAGCAATTAACGGAGTACTTCAGACTAATTATGTACAAATAACTCTGTATATACATTCTAGTGAACAATCACAGTGCAGTGTACAATATATACACCAGTTTCTAAAATGAGTCCGTCTTCAGGGGATCTTGAGAGAGGAGAGGAGATTTGGAAGGGAGATAGGTGATATGCCCTCTGTTGAAGCAGGAGCATTGGGCTTGGATGAAGGTATGCTTTTTGAGTCACATTCTGAATTTGAATAAGTGCTGATTTCCTTAATGTCAATGGGGAGAGCTTGCCAAGTAGGTGCTCGAGAGGTAAAAGCATGTGCAGTGCTGTGGCTCTAGGGGTAATGAGAGTCGGTGTGGCTTGTGAGTGCCGTGGCTCTAGGGGTAATGAGAGTCGGTGTGGCTTGTGAATGCTGTGGCTCTAGGGGTAATGAGAGTCAGTGTGGCTTGCGAATGCTGTGGCTCTAGGGGTAATGAGAGTCTGTGTGGCTTGTGAGTAGTGTCTAAGGTTGCATGACGAGATTTTTTTGTGATGTCCAGCTGCTAGGGGAGGAACTGCATGGAATTGGAGTAGTCTGTAGAGCTGGAATCCCAAAAGGGTTTCGATATTTGATTTATGGGTCGTCATTTGGCTTTTTCTAGGGTGACAGTGATGCTCACAAAGAGGTGAGTTTGTAATGAATCAGCAAATGCTGTTAGCCTAGAGTATGGCAAAGTTTTTGTTGAGGCAGAAACAAAAATTGGAAGCCCATATTCAAGTTGAGAAAGAACTCCTTTGCCAATGGCTGCTTGGGATAGAAAATGGGAGATATTTTTTGGCAAGAAGAGGAGGGAGTTTACTTTGGTTTCATTTAGTCTTTGTGGAAATGAAAGTTTAGTGACTAATCAAGCCATAGTCCTAGGCATTTGAAGATGGAGGCCATCTCTGTGAAATGCTTGTGCAGGCCAAAGATAGTGGTGCTTGGTGAATTTTCTGTGGAGTTCCAAAAAGCATATTTTTGGTCTTGGTGGGGTTGAGGAAGAGTCTATAGTTTAGGCGCCATGAGTGGAGCTCACACAAGTCTAACTGGAGTTGGCACTGAACATGGGTGTGAAAGTGACCTGATCAGTAAATTACCATGTCATCAGCATAGAGTGTAAGAAGATAGGGGAGGTCAAGCAGAATAGCAACTTCTTTGGGATGTATGCATTTGAAGTGGAAGGGGGTGATGAATGATGGTGGGTGGATAATGTATGATCTGTGGGAGGTAAGAAGTTTATTGATGGTAGGTTAAATTCTTTAAGGAAATCTCCTGGAGAAAGTGTCGCTATACCACAATGAGTGTTGTTTGTAGACCAGGTGTTTTGAGGAGGTTTTCTTCCTCTAAGCAGGTCACCCTCTTTCCAAACGTTTGTGGGATTTTAAGAGGGTAATTGTTTCTTAGTGTGAAATTCAGAATAAGCTGCCAATGCAGCTCTCTATACTCCAAATGGTCTTCCCAAGACCCACCTCTATTACTTTTATCAACCTTTTCCAATACAAAAATATAAATTTCTCAAAGGTAGCATATGCTTTTAGACATTTACATAACTCATTTGTGCCATCACCCTTTTTATTGCGCAAACGTGTTCATAAATTCTGGCCCAGAGTGCTCTCAAAGAATTACCAACATTTTCCTTAGACTCAAATTGTGTTATGACTACATACCATAAATTAAAGTTACAGACCAATTATAATGTCATTGCTAGTTTAAATATGTACATCTATTTGGTTAAGGTTCCAGCCAACCATGAGCAATTCTTTTTCTTTAAATCACTCAACAAAAAAGATTGGCAGATAAAGTTAAAAACAAAAAAAAAAAGCTTAAAAAGGAGAGAAAAACAACTGGTGTTCATCTTCTTCCTTCCTTACTACAGGCCTAATGAGATCAACCCAGATAACAAAAAGTAAAACCGATAAAATTATGCCCTAAGAGTAGTTGCCTTTGTCTTAGTATGCTTTTTAAGTTCTGTTCAGCTGTTTCTGTTTTGTGGAAAGATTCTTAAACTTCAAGTGTATTGAGTTATAGCATGCAATACAGATCTCAGTGCAACCGTCTCATACCAATCACTTCTGAAGTGGGCACTTTATTTCTCTTTTAACAGAGCATTCTCACTGAAGTACAAATTATGTTGGAATGCTACAATACTTTCCTGCTTTGCCATATCAGATAAAAATTACTAAGATTAAACTGCATTCCTGCAGTGTTGAACATGAGTTCACTTTTCAATTACACTTAGGTTGGTTAGTTCGAGAAAGTATCTATATTCAAGCATACTTTTTCATACCAGTTTACTACTGATACAACAAATGTAGATAAACGTGTTTTCCTCACAAGGGTTTGTGTGCAGTTGTGTGTCTGAGACCCAGATAAATAGCAGGAAAGAATGTACTGTGTGTTCTTTCCCAAAGCTGAAGCAAGCAAGAAGAAAGGGGCTGTGGGATGTGAATTTTTCCACATGGAGTAAATAGGGGCTTCTCCATTGCAAAAATGCTTGTTTCACCGAGTGAGAGGTTTGTTCCCTTAAATGTACTCATATGAGCGTAATCTTTCATTTAGATATTTTGTGATCTGGAGGGAATAGTTCTGCTGAATTTGGATACAGCAGTTGTGTTTCAAGGAGTTTCAGTTTAAGTTTAAGCTATTACAGGAAAGTGATGAATACAGTAAAGGTCAAGTTAAAAAAAAGAAAAAAAAAAAAGTCCACCACAGGAACTCTCAGAGCTTGATTACCAATGAGGGAATGGCAGACATTTAAATACCCATGCCTGTCACTACAGCAGTGTGTACAGTCTCAGTAAAAAGAGCCCAGTTCTTAACTGTGAGATTTAGGGAAGCACCGTGACCACTGAAAGGATCAGCTGTGAAGGGAACATCTCCCCACCATTACAGCCTCTTATCCGTAATGAGTGCAATTCATTACTTTGCATCCCTTCAACATGATCTAGTTATGTCATGCTCAGATGTCCTGTAATGCAAGCCATTCACCAAGACATTCATTTACAGAATACAAAACTCTGAATTACTCCAAAATCCTCTACAGTATTATATACAAAAAGATGTTAGACTTGGATACAAAGGTTTTAAACATTGGCAATACTGTCAACTCTGGCTATCTGCCATCAGTAACAGTTTTTGTTGTCCTCTTTCGTCCCCAGGATGCTATAAAAAAGATATAAACAAATGTTCAGCTTCTGACATATGACTATAAAGTAATAGGACAGAAATGAATGCTTACAACATGAGTTCTCAAGCTGCTACCTTAATTTTTTTGAATGTCTGTTGTCTAATCATACTGTACATAATTTAAATTATGCAATTCGAAACACTTTCATTTTGTATTTGGGTTACTATTAAAATAAATTATAACTATTGAGTCACTACTTTGATAATACAGGATGGCAAACCGTTAACAGCACCCTTACCCTTGGAAACTTCTTCCCACTTTAAATCCAACTTAGTTTTACATGAACAAATGCAAAGTCAAAATGTGGACCATTTTACTGCAGAACACCGAAAAAAATAAACTTCAGCCTTGTTTCACGGTGCAGAGAGATGTATCCTTGAGACACAGGTGACTGGCGGATTCAATCAGCATTCCTGCAAATGGAGGAATCAGACAGGGAGGGGGAGGACAGAAGGGGTGTGGCCTCTGGCAGGGATTGGGAGGGTTCAGCACACTCAAAAGCTCTTAAGAGGATTTCCTCAATGTCCAGGAGTCCATCTTGGTGTCAGAATGTTAGGTTGCTTTGAGAGAATGCCTCTTGCAGAATTGAAAGGATGGCCTCTGCGATCATCACATTGAATAACACGTCCCCTTTATTTCACTGGGTACACATAGGTAGTATGGCTAATCGCAAAAAATTTTGCAAACTACCCCAGATGATTGTCCCCCCTCGGCTGACAGAATAAATGGGACAACTGACCAGGAGGTGGTGGTGATTGACAAGACAATGGAGGAAAGATAGACCAAATATATAGCAACTTAAAATATTTCAAAAATACAGCTAACAAAATAAATTTAAGTAAAAAGGTATTGTACCAGAAAGTATGTATTAAGCTGGGATTTATTCATAGCTAGGTTGAAGTGTCATCACTAGACCTTTGGAAATTGAGAAACATTTTCAGTTTCAGAATAATAAAAATTATTCTCCTTTCTGAAATGCTTAGTCAAAGTGCTAAAAGCTGCTGCCCATACACTGAGGTTGAAATGAATAAAAATACAAAAAGATAAAAACTAATGTTCCTGTTTCTCTTCAAATGTTCACTACAAGAAACTATTTTGCCATTTGCAGTTTATATGGAGAAAAAATGGCAAAGCATAACTGCAGAACACCATTTATGTTATTACTGAGTGTACTGACGTTTGTGAGATGAGATTCAATGAAACTATTCAAATATGCCTAGATTAGAACTTTTTTGAATATGTCTGGGAAGCCATTAGGAACAGAATGTTCTTGCAAGACAACAGAAGTATGTTCCTTTTTTTTTTTTTTTTTTTTTTTGCAAGTCTACTGTCACGTATTTAGTTCTGCTGGGAGTACAAGCCTTTTATAATATTATAATATATATCCTGTTTCTCTAAATTTTCTAATCAATATTAAAAGTAATAAGCGAAAAGATTTATTCAGGATTTGCGTGGGTGTGTGACCGAGCGAGAAGACCAACAGAATACCTATGGCAATAGACCTAAAGTGACAAGAATAAAGCCACCACTGAGAAACTGTTTCAGACATTAATCACTCTGAAATGAGCTTTTCACTATACATATGTGGATACCAAAAAGGTATGAAAGCCATAACTCCAAGAAAGACAGAGCATAATGCTACCCTTCCTCACCATAAACACTAAAAACCTATGACAGAGCTGAAACTGTAAAAGATGGAAAAAGCTGTAACACTACCAATGGATAAATGGACAGAGTAGGGCAAACAAACAGAATAGGAAATAGTTTCTTAAACATCTCCACCAGTGCGAGTATTAATCCAGTGCTGCAAATTGTAGTAGCCCATCCCTGAAAAGGGTATGTGTTCGCATCACTGACAGGGAAGGTATTTACTATTTGTTCACTGGGTAAGTGAACTGGTTTACAGACCCTTTTCAGCTTGATAGTCAAGAGCAAAAGTTACATCACCGTCTTTTTAATCAACAATATTATATACAGAGAGAGTACATAGCAAAACTCAGAACACAATGGTAAAATATTCAATGCAGACAGAGAAAGATTAAAAGATCCAGTCGAGTGCGTTGAGAGAAAAAGAAAAAAATATATAGAACCCTACTCCTCTCCTGCCAAATCTCCTCCCTCAACACCAAAACATTTTCCACCACCTCGTATACCATAAACAGCCACCTCCAACCCTAAATTTCAATACGAGTCACATACGTACCTCTCAACTGTCCAGTTTTTTGGCTTATATTTTTGGTCTGTTCCTCATAAAATTTGTGTTTTTCTTGCAAATTACTTGGAAGATCTGAGGATTGAAGTCACTAAATGACGACATACATTTGAATTTCAGACTTCAAACCCTTCAGAAAACGTAAATTAAAACAATCCCTCTTACTCTAGCAACTTTCTAAGTTTAGAAGAGCAATATTTAAAATATGTCCCTATTTTTGGACCTTTGTCCCCCAATTTTGTTGGGCTTTGTCCAGATTTCTTGCACTAAGAGGTTGAGAGGTATAGTCACATACTAAAACTCTTACTTCTTTCTCTTGCCCTTACTGCTGTACTATTCTTACTATCCCAATTCACCACCATCCACACCCAATTAAACACAGCTCCTCCAACATCTGCAACACTCACTACACCTTTACAACGTAATTTAAATAGCTACTCCAACATCTTACCATTCCCTATTAGTAAGCAGTACCCCACATCTAACTAAACTGCAACTTTCCCCCACAAATACCAAAGTAAAGTGAACACAATACTATCAACATATACCTTTGATAAACACTCCCACCACAAACATTACTACATCACCTCCTTACTTTATCACAATATGGAGATATCCATCCCAATCGTGGTCCAAAAAAACTTAAAAACACTCAATCCTCTAAAAAAAAAATCAAGATCTGTTCTCACAACAGTTAATGCATGCAGCCTCTGTAACAAAATTACTCGGTTCCAATCCTGGCTGTGCCACCATTCACCAGACATAGTAGCAATAAAAGAAACCGGGCTAAAAACATATCTGACACTGAAATCCTCCCCGCAGGATGCAACATTCTTCATAAGGATAGGCCCCTACAAAAAAGTGAAGATGTAGCCTTAATTTATCAAGACTCCTTAACATAACTATCCATCCCAAACCTGTCCCCACTTTCAACACGGAGACCCTAATTATGCCCCTTCACATAAAAACTCAACTCTGTATTGCTGTTATCTACATTCTCCCTGGTCAAAACTTTCCCCATTTGGCAGATTTGCTATACTGGAAAAAACAAAAGGAAACTTATTCTAGGTGACATGAATATTAATTGACAAAACAACCTCCAAAGCTCCTGCTTCCAGCATTAACCTACATAGTTTCACACAACTTATCACAAAGCCTACTCATGCTTTAAATACCCAAGCAGGATCTACATTAGATTGGATTCTAGTATCTCACTCCAACACCAGCACCCTCCCAAAACACTTCCAGCGAGCTACCACCTACCTGTCTTCACCCACAGAACCAAAATACAAATCCCCAAATCTCACTCATACAAAATCTTCCAAGAATCTTGCCCACTTTGATCAAAACATATTCATCAATATCCTACAAGCTCAAAACTGGACTCCAATAAAAACATGGCTTTTGGATGATGCTGTAGATTTCAATAAACTCTTTCTAAGTACATTAAATAGCTGAGCTCCTCTTCGCACCAAATGAACAAAGCCTAACCATGCCCTCTGGTTGACTAAACAAACCCTCTTCTCTAGAGACAGAGCCTGGAAAGAATTGCAAAAATGTAGAACTCAAGCAAATGAACAAAATTATAAACAACTTTGTAATACTGCAAAAAAAAAAAACTAGACATAACTGGTAAGAAAACCTATTTCTCCACACAACTAAGTAATGTCTTTCGGCTTTTCCAGGTTAGGGGTCACAACGGAACTCCGGTCTGCTAATGATTGGCAGTGAACTTTTATGGTGCCGAGTTGCCAGCCCAATGCCCAGCCTTCAAAGAAGGCACACCCATTCAGGCACACACCTACCTGCATGCCTTTAAACTTCACTCGACCACGGGGAGAACATGTAGACTTCACACAGAATGCACTCCAGCCGAGAATTGATCGGGAGAACCTCTTGCTGTGAGGCGACAATGCTAACCACTGCACCACCACGGCATATATTTCTCCATACAACTATCCACCCTAAAAAAAATCAAAAAAAATTATGGAAATCTGTATCCTCCCTGCTTAATCCAGGAAAGATTCAAAATCCATCACCCAAATGTTTTACACCTATTTTTCATTAATACCATACAAAAACTAGTTAAGGCTTCATCTACAAAAAGCACCCCCTAACTCCCAAAATACCACACAAATGGACCCCATATCTACCTCTGTATACACCAGGGTTTCCTCTGACAATATCTCAACCAATCCCTCCTTCTCACTACAGCCAGTACCTACATCCTCAATTCTTAAATTGCTAAATAAACAAAAACCCTGCTCACTTGTCACTGATAATTTACCACCCAAATACGTACAACTTGCAGGCAAAGCTATAGCTTATCCTGGAAGTATTCTCATTAATCATTCAATCTCAATCTTATATCCCCCAACTGTGGAAAAAGTCTATAAAGTACAGTTTTGTACCTACCATAAATGTAGATGTTCGAGGATCTACATTGCTGCAGTCATAACCTGTGGGTAGTCCGCTGTCCTCGGTCGGCCCGAATACCAAAGAGCTAGGCTGGCGTCGGTCATTGTCGCCTAGAGCTGACGTCAGTACGTAGTAGTACTTAAGCGCATGACCGACGCCATATCCTCAGTCTTTCTTGCCCCAGATGTCAGAAGGCCTAAAAATGAAAGAAGGCCAGAGCCAAAATAGTAAACGCCCAACAACTAACAGTGTGGAAATAAAGAGTATCCCAAAAAGAAACACAGCAACCACAAACTATAGAGGGGAAGGAGGGAGGGATAATTGGACTGCAGCAATGTAGATCCTCGAACATCTACATTTATGGTAGGTACAAAACTGTACTATGTTCTTCGTCTCACATTGCTGCAGTCATAACCTGTGGGTAGAATCCCAAAGCAAAGGAAAAGGGAGGCTGGCAAACTAAAAAGCATTAGGAGCTGCTAACATGCCCTGTAAAACTGCAGTGGCAAACCCAGCCTTGGACTTGGAATAAAGAGGGAGATGGTAATGCTTAGTAAAAGTGTGTACTGAACTCCAAGCAGCTGCCTCCAAAATATCCTTAGTAGCTACCCCCCTCAAAAAAGCAGTAGATGCGGCAGTAGCCCTAGTAGAATGAGGTCTGATCCCAGCAGGAACATTCTTCCCATGATGAGAATAACAAAAAGCAATACATTGACCAATCCACTTAGAAATAGTCTGCTTTGAAACAACTTTCCCTTGTGAACCCAAAGCAAAGGAAACAACTGTTGAGTCTGTCTGAACTCTTTAGTTCTGCTCAAATAATAACGTAGCTGCCTGTGGATATCCAAAGAATGCAAGACTTTTTCCCCCTTATTTTGGGGATCAGCATAAAAAGTAGGCAAATGAATAGACTGGTTCAAGGCCACATTAGAAATCACTTTAGGCATAAAAGTAGGGTTAGTACGCAAAGAAACTCTATCCTTATGGAATATCAGAAAGGGTTCAACTGCCATGAGTGCCTGCAATTCAGATACCCTCCTAGCAGAAGTAATGGCCAACAAAAAAGCTGTCTTCCAAGACAAAAACTTTAACTCAGACGTAGCTGCAGGTTCAAAAGGAGGTAAAGTGAGCTTCTCCAACACAAAATTGAGATCCCAGGAAGGAGTAGGAGCTCTACGTGGGGGTCTTATATTTTTTGCCCCTCTAAGAAATTGTTTGAACAAAGGGTGAGAAAATAAAGGAGGGTCACAATCATAGTGAGCAGAAATGGCTGCAGCATGAACCTTCACAGAAGAGAATGACAAACCCTTGTCCAGTAATTCAGTAAGATACTGTAGTGCAAAACTCAAATTAGGCACTGAAACATCAAAGCCCTTTGCTGTGCTCCAAAGAAAAAATCTCTTCCATTTATCAGCATAAACTTTTCGAGTACTAGGCCGCCTGGCTTCCAAAATGACATCTAAAACCTGTTGAGGAAGCTGAGACCCCACCGGCTCCATTACAGAATACGCCAGGCTGTTAGATGCAGGGACTGCACCCGAACATTGAGAAAATGATTGTTTGACTGAGATAACAAATGAGGAATCTGTGGCAAAGGCCAAGGAGGCTCCTGAATTAAACTCCTCAGCAGAGGATACCAATGCTGACGTGGCCATTTGGGTGGAACATCTTTGTGCAAAATTTTGGCAGTTGGAAATTCAGTGGAGAAGCGAACACATCTACGTCTGGAGCTCCCCAAGCCACGGTCAACTGTTTAAATACCTGAGGGTCCAGTCTCCACTCGTGGGGATCCACAATTTGTCTGCTCAATACATCTGCTAGGGAGTTCTGTGCTCCTGGCAGAAACCGTGCTTGAAGATTGATGTGCAAACTCAGAGCAGTCTCCCACAAAATCATTGCTTGTCTGCAAAGAGGGTAGGAATGGGTTCCCCCCTGCTTGTTGATATACCACATGACTGTTGTGTTGTCTGTTTGAACCAACACCTGTCCCGGCTGAAGTAGGTCCTTGAAGGCCATCAAGGCAAATTGGGCTGCTAACATCTCCTTCATGTTGATATGCAAATGTAGTAGTTTAGGAGGCCACATGTCTTGTATCCATTTCCCATTGAAGTGTGCTCCCCAAGCCAAGTCCGAGGCATCTGTCGTTAGGATCTGACTCGCCTCTGGTCGGATCACAGAGAGTCCCTTGTTTAGGTGACATTCCTGAGCCCACCACAAGAATTCCTTCTGGATGCAAGGTATAATCTGAATGACAGTGTCCAAACCATGGCAGTGTCGAGTCCACACACTTTTAAGATACCATTGTAGCTTCCTCATATGCAGTTTGGCATTGGGAAGTACTAGAATGCAAGATGCCATGAACCCCAAGGCTTGAAGGACTGTCCTTGCAGTCAGCCTGGACATTACTGATAACTGCTGGAAGTATAGATGAAGAGATCTTTGTTTGTCCGGGGTCAGAAATGCCATCTGAGAAGCTGTATTCAGTCTCACACCCAGAAAGCACATGTCCTGAGAGGGCACTAGACTGGACTTTATTTCGTTCACAGAATACCCTAGGCACCTTAAAACTGCCATTACACACTGGAGATGTTGTAGTAACTTGTCTTTGTTTTGAGCAAGAATCAGGCAATCGTCCAGATAAGGATAAATTTGTATTCCTCTCTGTCTGAAGAAAGCAATTACAGGAGCCAGAACTTTTGTGAATACTCTGGGCACAGTAGATAAATGGGCGCAGTAGATAAACCAAAGGGCAATGCAGAGAACTGATAATGAAAATTACCAGCCTGAAATCTCAGGAATCTCCTGCAGCTGGGCCTGATAGGGATGTGAAGATAGGCCTCTTTGAGATCCAGGGTTACCATCCAGTGATCTTTGCCTAGCATAGGCAGAAGTTGTTGTAATGTTAACATCTTGAACTTTGGAATGTCTAGGTAGGTATTGAGAATGGACAAATCCAGAATTGGCCTCCAAGTGTTTCCTTTCTTTGGCACTAGGAATAGACAGGAATAAAATCCTAGGCCTACTTCTGACAGAGGGACCACCTGAATTGCCCCCATCTGCAAAAGCAAAGAAATTTGCTCCTGAGCCTCCAGCCTTTGCTGAGGAGGCACATCCGGCATGCCTTTGAAAGGAGGTAAAGTGTGAAAATAAAACTTGTAACCTTGATTTATTATATCCAACACCCATTTGTCCTGGGTGACCAAATGCCAGTTTTGTTTGAAAAGTCCCAACTTTCCTCCTAGAGGAGCTGCCAGTAAAGACGGGTCTGGCAGCGGAAGATACAGGTCATTGGGTCTGTTTACGAAAGGGCTGACCCCTGCCCTCACCAGAAGACTGTGCAGGAGAACTCCAAGTCCTAGGTCTGAAAGAACCCTGAGCGTGAGCTCTGCCTCTACCACATCTAGACCTGCCCTTAGACTGATAATCCGATGAAGGATAAGACCATCCTCTAGCAGGCCAATTCCTACTAAACTTAGGGGGCTGCACCTGCATAAAATCCTTGACCGTCTGCATAGACTTAGCCTTATCTTCCATCCTTTTCAAAACTGATTCCACAGGAGGACCAAAAAGTACTTCAGATTGAAGAGGAGCATCCAAAATCCGAGCCTTCACATGCTCTGACAAATTTTGATCCTTAAGCCAGGCATGTCTACAAATAACTGAACCTGTAGCAGCCACCCTGGATGTAGCCTGAAGAGCATCGAAACCACACTGCAAAGAATGTTTGCCAACTTGATCTGATGCATGAACCAACTTCTGGAGCTCCTTACACTCTATACCCTCAGATAAAGCATCCACCTTAGATTTCAATTGATCCAACAAAAAGTTCTGACACTTCAGCATATGAAATTGGCAATTCAAAGCCCTCATAGCTAACGTAGAGGAGATGTACACTTTTTTTCCCCCACCTATCTAAAGCTCTAGAATCTTTATCCAAAGGAACTGGATTCTTAGCCACAGAAGCCCTAATACCCTTCGGACCTTGAATAATAGTTTCTGGATCAGTTCTAGGACTCTTGTACAAATACTTATGTGCTTCTGGAACTCTGTAATATCTGTCTGGCTTAACAGGGGCAGGAGGCAAAGAATCAGGATTAAGGGAAGATTCAGAAAAAACATCCTGAACAACATCTAAGACAGGAGGAATAGCCAAGGGCCTATGTTGTGGCAGAAACAAAAATTCCCTAAGCCTTTTCCGAGAATCTGAAAACCTTCCCACTTGAAATGTTCCCTCATGGAATGTAAAGTCTCAGAAAAAGAAAAATCCTCTGGAGGAGAAGCAGAAGGACAGGAGTCCTCCGCATCCGAATCTGAATAGGAAGGGAAATCCTGAATTTCTTCAGCTGAGGAATCACAGTAGTCTGAGGAATGATCCATTCCCTCTAAATCTGCCTCCACCCTAGGCCTCTTCTCTTGGGGGGGCATAGAACCCCTGATCAAAGTAATCAAGTCCTCCGCCATTTTCAACATATGCTTTTTAGGAACAGGGGCTGGAGAGCTAGAACTATGACCAGGGCCAACAAGACAAGGTTTGGCCTTAGCATGGCCTTTAGCCACTGAAGTAGAAGGCCTAATAACCTTTTGTAAAGATGGAACTACAGATACCTGAGAAGCACCCTCAGCCGGGCCTAACTCCTGAGAGGCCAACTCCTGCAAAAGTAAAGGTTCCCCCTGGGATTCAGCCGAAACCTCGGCAGGATCCACAGATTCAACCGAGGCTCAGAGAACCGGCGTCCGCAACGGACGACTCATCCGGTTTAGACTTCAAAGATTTATCTTTACGCTTTTTAGCGGTAGCAGGCGTCGGAGGATCCGATGGCATGTTATAGTTACACCTTTTACCGAAAACAAGCCTGGCACAGTCTAATCTTCGTTTAATGGTGCGCTTATTAAATCTAGCACAAAAGCGACACCCGACCACGTCGTGCTCAGGCCCCAAGCAAGGAATACAGAAAGAATGATAATCCCTATGAGGTATCTGTTTCCCACAAGAAATGCAATTATTAACTTTTTCTGACATCCGGATAACTGAGGCAAGAAAAGACAAAAATTTCCCCAACAGGGTACTTAGCCCAACTTGGTCTTCGGTCTGAAACTCGATAAATGAAAATTTCAGAACGCCGAACGGCACTTGCAAACGCTGCTTCTGCTTCGGACCACGTGGCAAGAAAGACTGAGGATATGGCGTCGGTCATCCGCTTAAGTACTACTACGTACTGACGTCAGCTCTAGACGACAATGACCGACGCCAGCCTAGCTCTTTGGTATTCGGGCCGACCGAGGACAGCGGACTACCCACAGGTTATGACTGCAGCAATGTGAGACGAAGAACATCTCCTTTACACAAAGGTGATAATGCACACGATCTCTCAAATTACCAACCAATCTCCATACTCTCCCCACTTATCAAAAATCCTAGAAAAATGCATACAAACCCTACTAAATCACCTAATTAACAACCATCTAGCTCCCACTCAGCATGGATTCAGTCCTGGACATGGCACAACCACAGCTTTACTCTTTCACTAATGCTGTAAATAAACTATTGATGCTGGCCTATCAACTTCAGTACTCCTATTAGATGAACAAAGGTTTTTGAACAACAAGCATATTAACCTGTTTCTCCGCCTACCTAAATAGACAACAATCTGTTACATGGCAAAACCAAGAGTATCTGGCCAATAACACATGATTCTCACAAGGATCCATTTTAGGACCTCTGCTTTAACATATTCATTAATGATCTTAATAAAGGCTCCCACCAAAACACACTGATCCAATATGCTGATGATTCAACTTTTATCTCCTCTTCCAACAATTTCGCTAACCTCCAAAAGATGAACCACGATACATTCACGTCCATAGAAACCTGGTTAAATACTGCTCAATTAATGTGGAGCCCCAAAAAATCTAAATTACTATTTTCATCAAAACCTCCAGCCACAGAATTCAAGATTTTTCACAATACAGAAAATGAAAAGGTGAAAACTTCAAAACTTCTAGGAATCAGAATTGATAAACTATCTTAGAACACATTCTCAATACAGTAAAAAAAAAAAAAAAAAAAAAACACACACACACACACACACACACACACCTTTCAAACTTGGCAAACTATACCAACAAACTCTGCTTAGATAAACAAATAAAACTAGCAAGCACTCTAAATCCCCTCTCTCCTGAACGGAAATCCCATTTTTACAAAACTCCACACATCCCTCAGTAATAAACTGCAATCCTGTTACTACAAGATAGCAAAATTTGCCTTTAGCGTGCCCAACTGCTCACACCACTGCAAAACTATTACAAACCTGTCTTGGCTTGAATTTCACCACTATCTTTATTACTCTCAATTAACACTAGTCCACAAGCTAATATTCAAACCTAATAACTGCCCTGCACTCCAGTCTAAATCTGTCTTATACACATATATCCCAACTAGAATCCTGTGGTCTACAAGCATTCAACTTTTAAATGCTACTAAACCCAACAAAACAACTGGACAATGCCTATATTCCTATAATTTTGCCAAACTATGGAATGCCCTCCCTTCTATTATTATTCTGCTCGACTCCTTAAAAGCTGCACTAAAATCCCACTATCTAAATAATCCCACCTGCACCTGTGAAACACAGCATAAACCATCTTAATCCTACACATTTAAACTACTCATATCCTACTTTTTAAACCTGTTATATTAACTCTTTCCTCTTCTGCATTACTAATTTTTCTAAATACAATATACTGAATGTTATACTTATGAGTACATTCTTTGAATGGAAAAGTATTTACTTTGTATCTTTACAGTTTGATAATATTTATGTACCTCTAAAATCACTTTTTTCCAATATCACCACTCTATGTTAATGTGTGTGTGTATTATATATATATATATATATATATATATATATATATATATATATATATATATATATATATATAAGTTCCGTACTAATCCCCAATGCACTTTTACCCAAATCACTAATGGTCGGAGCATACTTATGTGAAAATGTTGTTCACCGAAGCAGCATTTTCACGCAAGTATGCCTGTTGCGGAGGCCATACTATGGTGCGCATAAGGGAAGATTCCCTTTTCCCCACTGTAGTGCGGTCTCAGAGTGAGAATATTAAAGTAGGGGGTGCAGCAGGGCATAGCCCCCCCTGCTTAAACGCTTTTTTTTTGACACATTTTAACGAAAGTGCTTTTTCGGTAAAAGTGCTTTCGTTAAAATGTGTTTGGTGATGTTGGGTTCAACTATTGTAGCTTTGTGCAACAGTCCTAGACATACATACACACATTATATATATATATATATATATATATATATATATATATATATATATATATACACACACACATATATATATATATATATATACATATACACACACACACACACACACACACACACACATATATTTATATATATATATATATATATATATATATATATATATATATAATAATACACACACACACATATATATATATATATATATATCGCGGTGGTGCAGCGGTTAGTTTTGTCGCCTCACAGCAAGGGGTTCTCTGGTTCGATTCTTGGCTGGAGCGCCTTCTGTGTGGAGTCTGCGTGTCCTCCACGTGGTTGAGTGACATTTAAAGACATACAGTAGGTGCCTGCGTTAATGGGTGCACCTTTTTTGAAGGTTGGGCATAGGGCTGGCACCTCAGCACCGGAAAAATCCACTGCCAATCATTAGCGGACCAGAGTCCTGCTGTGGCGACCTCTAACCGGGAAAAGCCGAAAGATGTTAGTTTATTAACTTTGTATGCTTTCTGTGGAATAATTTAATATTTGTGGAACTTTTCTCTCCGGGTGTCCACTGAAAATGGGTTTCTGACCCAATGGACTTTCCCCGAGCAACAAATGTAATACAAATGAATGTATACAAAATGCAAAATAAGATATGCATAAAATACAGTGCAATCACACGTATAATAAACTCCTATACACACATGAAATGCATGTGTATACGATGCCACATTAAGAGGTTGAGAAAAGTTTAAATATATTCCGTTATTCATGATATGGGATGGTACGTTACCTAATTATTGTCATAGCAGCAGATGCTGTTTAAGTGCATCTTTGAAGCTTTTAATGGTTTCTAGACTTCTAATATCTGTGGACAGGTGATTCCAGGTGGCAGGCTCCCTCCAGTCTGGAGAAGGCTCGCTCACCTGCAGCAGTTTTAATGGACAAAAATTGTCTTGTGTACTTATGAATACATAAGGGCTGTTTTGTAAAGGCAGTTTAAAGCTTAAAGCGATTTGCCAAGGTTTTATACACATTGCGGCATGTGAGGAGTCACGTGAAGTATTTTACAGCTTGCCCTTCTTTACTTTTTAAGATGTTTGTTTTAGCAACAAGTTCATTAAAACCATGACGCAGAAACATCTGGGTTTTCCAGTTGTCATGTTACCATGAGGTAATGTGAGTTATGCCCATAGACTTTAATTGAGCCCATTAGCACATGCTTAGTGGTGTGCTCATTAAAGTCTGTGGGCACAAGACATACTTTTCTTATGCCTACATCCCTGAGGTTAAACTTCCTTGTTTTTCCTCAGTGATATCAGTGCAAGAAAAATGCAAATTTTAAATATAAAAGTTAAACAAAATATTTCCTGATGGGGAAAGGCTATTCTGGAGTTTATGCACTGCCTACTGTAATGCAAAGATACATATCAAAACATCAGCAAATCCATGTAAAAAGGGGACACCAACCATGTTTTACAACCCTGTAATTTACAGTACTTGGAAAACTGCTATACGAGGCATTTCAAGATAAATGGGATATTTTTTAGCAAACTGCAATGGTGTATCTGGGTGTCTGCTAATGGACTGAATTTACTGGCATTTACCAAACTAGGCTTAGCTCACCTCTCAACACATCTGCAAATGAAAATGGAAGAACCTTCCCAATATTAGAGCTGCTTTCTGTAGTCCCTCAGCCTCCGTTTACCTACTGTGTGATTGAACAACTCACTTAACCAGTTTTCTGACTTACTGCTCTACCCTGATTATCAAATGTGCTTTAACAAATTGAAAATAAATTTCTTTGGCTAGCAATACTAAAATGACTTGTACTAGTATACAACAGTCTTATTTTAGAGAGTAACACCTGCACTGTAATAAATCACCAACGTGCCTAAAGTTAGTGAAGAAAGAAGCCCAAGGAATTCCACAGACAGTGCTTACCTTGGTGATATCCTTGCGACGACATGAATATCACCTTAACAACAACTTGTAAATTAGGAGGACTGTACCGACGTTTATTTACATTCCAGTGTAACCTACTATTATGAAGCTTTGGAGAATTTGGGGAGAAATAAGCATTCATCTTGGAATATTAAATTATTGCTGGGGAATGGAACAGGATTTGCAGTGCTGAGGATGCATCAGTGAACCTAGAAGAAAAGATGCAACAAGAGAGGATGCATTTTCTAAAGTAAATGAGAATATTTGTCATGGAAGATGTAAATTTAGTAGCAGGAACTCAGAATTTGCATATGAATCCCCAGTATACAATAATTGGGCTAGACAGGGTCGAAATTGTGCATTACAAGAGCATGTGTTTTTAAAGTGAGATACGAGACCCTTCCAATAACCATATCAGATCATGCACCAATACAAACCAAGATAAAGATGCAGAATAAGAATGTAAAAATGAAACGCTGCTCTTTTAGAATTACCCGTTACAGAGAGAGGAACTTAAGGAATGCTTCATGGACACGATTCAAGAGTTATTAGGGGGAAATGGAAGTTACTTCATAAAGGATATCTAGTAAATGGGATAAAATGAAAATGGTGTTTAAATGCAGGAGGAGAAAAATTCAGTTGACAGCCAAGATTAAAACATTGTAGAGAAAGAGGAATGCCTCAGTACAACAGCAACGTGCTAATTCGAAAATAAGAGTATTTGGGCAATTTGTAGTTTGAAAGCCTGTTAAGTCATTGTTTTAAAGCAACTCGAGCACAACAATTACCTGGGCAACAGAAATTAGAAAATTTTAGCCAACTTTAGGGAGCGTATAACAAAAATCTTAGAGATATTTGGGATCAGGGGTGTAGCCAGGATTTTCAACTTTGTACTCATCTCCCAGACTGCTGCCCCCACAACAAGCCACACCTGTATTAACACTGCTGACCAAGCCATGTCCCCTGCAAGTATATGCCTGTATAGTAATTACTTGCACGATGAAGCAGCATGAATATTTCATTCTAAATGTGTATTTTCCTTAACTCAAAAAAGCAAAATACTTTTCCATTTACACTAGGATAGATCAATCGGTTTGCCCCCCCCCCCCAAGATTACTCTTCTTCCCCTTGCAGTTCCTAACCCCTGTAGTGGCTCACTAGAGCTCCAGTAGTGCTACTGACTAAAGGACAGGAATGTTCTAGGCAGCACATGCTCCATAGTGTTGTGGTCAGTAGGTACAACAATTAGTGCTTCCCCCGAGTAACACCCAAGCTATGATCCACAAGTACCTCCCTTCCACCTGAATGAGTCTGTTGAAAGTTGCATCCTTACTACCCTCTCAAACCTTTGCTGAATGGAAATTAGTTAAAGCAATAAAATTACCCTAGGCCTGAGAACCAGTGGGATTTGTACATGCCCTAAGGCACTCTTTGGAGTTTTTTTCTAGTCTTATGATCCAGTAAGAGTCTGAACTATATTACTGGAAAGAATAGTTTCTGACTACGCTGGGTACAGGGCATGGTAATGGTTGGGGAGGAGGTCCCTCTACTAAGCCCGTTTCAAACTTCCACTGTCCAGAATAATTTGCTGCCAAGCTCTACACATATTTAAATAGTTCCATAAACACATCTTACCCTTCAGAAATAAATACAATACCGAAATCAAAAATAAAGCCCTATGGGCAGCATAATAAAAAAAAACGTATTGCATGCAAAAATAAATGCAACTCTCAGAAAGCCAGAAACTCTTGCTAAACTAAACAAGCAACTCAGAATTGTGATTAAATCAACCAAATCCTGATAGGAGGTAAAAATATAAACTCTGGTAAAAAATAACCACAAAGTTTTTAACTGTGCTAGAAATCTTAAACAATGATTGGCATTACAGTGAGCTAATAAATATCATCACATACTTGGACCAGAGGATATAGCCCATCCACTGGCAAACCAATTCAGATTGAACTTTATCCCCCCACACAATCTTCCAATATTCTCACATCAAATACCTGCATCTACAACCCCTTCAAATCTCTCAACAATTTCTGAAGTTGCTATTGGGACTGGATAACGTACCAGGATGCCTAGTGGTTAGTTTGAACCGGATGCGTTGAACCCCCTACAAAGGCTATTCATTACTAAAACTCAAAATAGGTTTCATGCTGGATGAATGAAAGACTGCATCGGACATTCCCTTGCATGATGGTGGGACTTCAATGGGCCAGGCAATTATATACACATAAGCCTGACCAGTCTTATCTGGGAACCTATGGCAACAATGAACTGTCCCTTGATAACCACATATAATCATTACTGTATGGAAATCCTTTTCATTGTACAGCTTATATCTAAAGATGCATCACCCAGATCCAAGCACATAATTGTTCCCCTCTGCTTAGCACTCATTAGGCCAGTCGCCAAGTATAAATGCCCCTTCTGGTATGTACCTGTCCAAAACTCGATTCCCATGCTCCAGCACGTACAATAAAATCTAGATCAAACAGCACCATGGCTCACAAGAGATACCAAATCTAAAATCAAAACTAGAAACAGAGCCTGGGCCAGCTGGAGAACTAAAGCCCCAGTTGACCATCTAAAATATCGTCTACTCAGGAAGGATACAAAAAGATCTATTTTACTAAATAAAAAAAAGCTTCTATCAAAATCTCCTACAAAAACACCAAAACAACCCTCAAAAGTTCTGGGCAGGCTTAAATCAACTACTTTATCCAGGTCATTCTACGATCCCAACCCTGGCTAATCACACCCATAGTTCCCCAGAGACCATAGCTGGCACTTATAACTTTTTCACTTAAACAATCCAATCCCTAGCAAATCAACTAACCCCCACAAACTTAAAATCACACCCCTAATCTACCCACTAATCACCCCCAATTTAGCTTCCAACCGATATCCACTAGTTTTATCAAAACACTTATAAAAAAAAAAACTAAACCCTACCACCCTAACTGCTGACCTCCTCACTGCAGAGTACCTACAAATAGCTGCAGATGCCATTGCATATCCCATATCTATCCTTAACAGAACCTTATCCAAAAGCGCTATCCCCTCCCTCTGGAAAATATCCCAGATATCCCACTCCATAAAGGTGGCAGCTCTACAGACATATCCAACTATAGACCCATTGCCATTCTTTCCCCACTAGCCAAAATAATGGAGAAATGTGTACACAAGCAACTAATGCAATACCTTAGGCAGAACAACTTGCTATCCAAATCCCAGCATGGTTTCAGGCCATACCACAGCACCACCTCAGCCTTCCTTTCCTATACTAATGCCATAAACCAAAACAGGAATGACAATAGGCTATCCTCCGCCCTCTTTCTTGACCTATCAAAAGCCTTTGACATGGTCAACCATGAACTTCTCATTATTTCTCGAAAATCTATTCCCCTCAAGCACGCAATCCAGTGGTTCCAGTCCTACCAGACTGGTAGACAACAGGCGGTACTATAGCAGGGCAAACTCTCCAGCCAGCTACCTCTCACACGGTGTCCCTCAAGGCTCCATACTAGGTCCACTACTCTTCTCAACAACCTTCACACTGCTATCCTTAAAGCTACCTGTATTCAATATGCATAGGATTTCACTCTGATCTGCTCAGCTAGCTCTGAATCTGAACTGCAAATCCTAACCCAAAATGCATTTAACCCAATTGAGAACCGGATCGCCAACCAACGCCTACTGCTGAATCCCAATAAAACTAAACTTCTAATCTTCACCCCCACTAGATCTGCCACACTTTCATTCTCTGCCACGTCTATGAATGGTACCACTATCTGTGTCACGTCTAAGAATGGTACCACTATCTCCCCAGATCAGCACACCAAACTTCTAGGGGTTACCATAGACCATCTCAAATTTGACCTACAGGTCAACAAAACCATACAGATCAATAAGAAGCTTGGATCACTGTATAGAAACAAGATATTTTTAACCCCACTGGATAGGACTGCAATCGCCTGGTCATACCTACTCTCTACTCTTTTATACACCTCGCCTGTACTCTCAGACCGCAACAAATCCAAACTAGGTAAGCTGTCCCATAGCTACAACCATATTGCCAGATTCGCCACTGGCTCCACCTATAGAACCCACCACTGCCAGAACCAAGTGGCTAGAACTGCCCAGCTTAATTCAATCAGCTCTTAATAGCACACAAAATTCTGTACCACCTTGAGGATACCCCCTCACTTATAAATATTAAGCCATATAGCAACCAGAGATCCCTATAGTCAGCCAACAAACTACTGGTCCAAACCCACAAAGCTAATAAATCTGCTGGGGAATCCCAGTTTGCCAACTTTGTTGGCAAAACCTGGAATTCATTGCCAAACTTTATAACCCTACAATCCTCCAAAACTCTCAACAAAAAAAAAAAACTAACAGTATCTCAAAGTGAACTGGCTTTGCCCATGTACCAACCCTGATTAAGTTACAAACTAAAAGCATAATCTGTAAATAACAACCTGTAACTATGTCACCAAGCTCTATATCCAATCTCACGTCTCTTGCTTTTGTATGTCCATGAGAAATGGAAGTCCCTACTAGGGAACACTACTAAGTCATTGTACATAAATCACTTTGTTTTATATCTTCTAATGTTATCCAACTTCTGTAATCTATGTAAGTTTGTCTATTTGGAGCTTTTCTCCCTGGGCATTCGCTGAAAATGGACATGTATCCAGTCGGACTATCCTGGTAAACAAATGTAAAATAAAATAAATAAATAAAACAATTGCCACAAGTGGATGCCATCTAACCCTCAAACATTTAGGAATTATTCCAAATCAAACCTCCTACCAATGACTTGTAGCATAGTAAAATTTCCATCCCCCCAAACCATGTGTACTCTGCTACCAATAAGAAATGGTTTACAGAAACCTTAAACCATCATGTAAACTACAATGAGGTAGCTCTACCCACAAGGAATAAGCAAACAACCCACTCAAATAACAAGCCACCCTGCTGTAATCCCGATAATGGACAAGCTGTACAACAAAAGGAGGACATCCACAGCCAAAACTAGGAAGTGCAATATCCAGCAAGGTGAGAAACCCCTCAAACTAAATAAGCAGATCAGAAATCTTATCAAGCCCACCAAAGCCAAATTTGAGCCAGAGATATCCTCAAAGACAAAAGGATAAGAACAAGACCTTCATCATCTTTGTCTGAAACCACAAAGGTAACAGTGTACTGAACAAATTGTAAGTGGAACCAGCTAAAAGGAATCGGAAGATATAGTAAACCTGCTGGCTGATAAATGCAATCCCAATTTCACCCCTTCTTCCCCTCAACACCTCAGGACATGCCCTCGACCATAACTCTCCTGGCTGTCACTAGCAAACAAGTCTTCAATGCACTCTCCAAGGCAACGAGTACTCCCTCAATGGGCCCTGATAATATCCTGGGATACTGCTTGCATAGCATGAAATATGAGCTATCAAATGCTCTAAAAATCACTGTTCAGCATTGGCCTCCTAACTGGTTCCATGCTTGGTGAATAGAGGACTGCAACAGTTAATCCCCACCACAAGGTTTAGCCTTCTACTGATCTCAACACAAGGTTTAGCCCTCTACTGACCTGGAAACTACAGACCATAAGTCTGACTAGTCTTGTATGTAAAGCCATGGACAGAATTATCATGGATATTTTAAAGACACAAGGAACCCATTTTCTTATTTACTTCTACAATGATTACAGATATTGAAATAAAATAGCACAAACATTGATAGCCATTTGCTAAACAAACAATACAGTCTCACAATGAAAACAGACTTGGCATGAGCAGTAAAAATCTCTGCCCCTGAAACTCACATTCATTGAAACAGCATGAAAACCCACATTAAAAGAAAATGCATCTGGCCAGTGGAGGATTAAGTTTACCTTTGAGCTGTTTTCAAACTATAGGCTCCTTGTACACATTTATAGGGCCGTGCACACATTCTTTGACTCACCTTCCATATTTATTAAATTATATTTGTTGTATAATACACCACCATTTGTTAGAATGGTGTTTTAAATTTGTAGTTATGAACATTCGTCTTATAAGCAACAAAATAAAATGCATGAACCAATAATGACAAACTACCCATTTCAGAAAATTTCAATCATAAAAGGCCACTAAAACTTCTGTTATTAGAATCCACCAATATTACTCAAACTTAAGCACAATCTGTACAGAAGTAAAAATCATCCGAATAATTCTGCATTAGAGAGATCTGTAACTAATAAAGAGGTTGCTACTGGCAAAAACTTTACATTTCAGTGTTTCATCTACAAATTCAGTGCCTGCTGCCCTTGAAGAATTAATTGCCTATGTAACATTAACAAACAAAAAGGTAACGTGGCAATATTGCAATAAGGAATGAGTGACAAGACCATAGTTACTAGGTATCTCATACAAAGGAGTACACAATCAGGAGTGCCACCTATCCCCCTTAAAATGCACCAAATAATCGGCAATCAAAATGGCACTGCAATACCATCACTCCATCTACATGATGTGGAGGTAGAATCCACAGCCTTCTGCACCAAAGGCAATTATACTTCTAACACTGCTTTCAAATTCTACAACACAGACAGTGACTGCCATTTAATAAACAAAATATAGTTAGTTGTACATTGAAAATAGACTTAGCATGAGAAACAGTAAACTTATCTTCCCTTGAAACTCAATTCCATGAAAATGAAATGAAACTCAGTCCCTTGAAAATGCACTAAAGCTCGTAATTCCCTGGAAATGTACTGAAACCCAAACTCACAATTCCATCGGTAGTCTGGTAGTTGGTACAGAGGTTTCAGGCTCGTCTCCTGTAATCAAGTTACAGCGTCAAGCCTGATCAAGTTAATAGACTAACCTGCCCTCTCCTTAACTAGAGCAGTACACACCATACCTCTCAGCCTCTTAGCATAAGAAATCTGGACAAAGCCAAAGATAATGGGGGGGACAAAGGCCCCAAAATTGAGACAGATTTTAAATATTGCTCTTACAGACTTAGAAAGTTGCTAGAACAAACAGTATTTGTCTTAACATGCATTTTCTAAAAGAAATGCCATCTAAAATGCAAATGTAGGACAGTTATTTCAATCCTCAGTGATTTGCCAGAAAACCACAAATATTGAGGAAAAGGCCAAAAATATGAAGCAAAAATCATGACATTCTGCAAAAATCTGGACAGTTGTGAATTATGAGTATGTCTCAATCTTAGTGCAAGAAATATGGAAAAAATGGAGATACAATACCCCAAAATAGGGATCATGCCTCTCAACCACTTCAAGCAAGAAATCTGGACAAAGGGCAGTAGTAATGGAGGAACAAAGGTCCAAAAACAGGTAAACTTTTTAAATATATATAAAAATTGATACAATTACAGGTTTTGCATTAACATGGATTTTCTGAAGGAAATGGAGTTTTGAAACTCAAATGTCTGCCATTATTTTCTCACTTCAATCCACAATGGTTAGCCACTAATTTGCAAAACCACCAATTTTACGAGAAAAAGAACAAAAATAGGAGGCAAACATTTGGACATTCTGTGAAAATCTGACAGTTGAGAGGCATGATAGGGACAGATTTTAAATATTGCTCTTTTTAACTTAGAAAGTTGCTAGAATAGCAGGATTTGTGCTAGAATGTATTTTCTGAAGGATATGAATATGTAGGCCATTATTTAGTGACTTCAGTCTTTCGTAATTTGCCAGAAAACCACAAATTTTATGAGAAACAGACCAAACTATGAAGCTAAATCTGGACAATTAAGAGATATGTTAAACACGCATACAGCCTACATACTACACATAGCAACACTCACCCTCTCCTTCATACATACATACATCAAACGGCTAGTTCACATTCCATACACACACCTACTCTCTCACATAGCAACAGACACATTCTCTTTCATGCAGCAATGAACGGCTAGTTTAAAATTCCACACACACGCAAGCACATGCATATGTATAATATATATATATATATATATATATATATATATATATATATATATATATATAATGTATACTTGATCAATTGCACAGCCATCTGAGGTGCTTTTTTACTGTCACAGTGCTCATGAGCATACAGTATAGTGTAGCAGAATCACAGCTCAGTGCTGATACAGAATATCATACAGTGCAGTGTAGCAGAATCACAGCTCAGTGCTGATACAGTATAATATACAGTGTAGTGCAGCAGAATCACAGCTCAGTGCTGATACAGTATAATATACAGTGTAGTGCAGCAGAATCACAGCTCAGTGCTGATACAGTATAATATACAGTGTAGTGCAGCAGAATCACAGCTCAGTGCTGACATAGAATATCATACAGTGCAGAGTAGCAGAATCACAGCTCAGTGCTGATACAATATAATATACAGTGTAGTGCAGCAGAATCACAGCTCAGTGCGGATACAGAATATCATACAGTGCAGAGTAGCAGAATCACAGCTCAGTGCTGACACTGAATATCATACAGTGCAGAGTAGCAGAATTACAGTTCAGTGCTGACAGAATATCATACAGTGCAGTGTAGCAGAATCACAGCTCACAGTGCTGATACAGTATAATATACAGTGCAGCAGAATCACAGCTCAGTGCTGACACAGAATTTGCCCTTTTCTCCTTTGTTGTGCAGTCCTAGTTAGAGATGTGTGTGTGTGAGTGTGGGTGTTCCTCACATGGGGGAATCGGGGCAGCTTGCCCTCCTGCAAAATTACTGCTAAAAATTTATTTTATGTTCATGTTCTATAGATTATCACGGAATGCAAGACCGTGGCAATAAAATTTTTTTTCCAGGAATGCAATCACAAAACAGTGTAGTAAGGCCGTGTTTCGTTTTGCTCACTGTTTTGTTACCCAGGAGGCAGTGCATTTATAGCTTTGCTCCTCAAAATATTTAGTATTTGTGTATTTTAGTAGTTATTCAACTGGTCATGACAGATATGTTAGGTATGATCATTTATTATTTTTGAGTCCTGAACAGTTGTATTTTTGGCAGATTAACATGTGCTCATATATGCATATTTATTACCAGTAACAATTAGGTAAAATCACCTACCCATATAATTATATTTCACACAAAAATTGTTATACTCATGCATAAAACATTATATTGGTTTCAAACGTTAACACAATATCAGCATTCAGACTTTATTTTACTGTATATGCACCTAACATAATACAATACTGCGCTTTTTAATTAGGTTCATAGGCAAGTACTAAGCTAGCTGCCTTCGCATACCATTTTAAGCCAAGCCAATTTCCCTTTCAGAGGTGATAAGCAAACCCTGTACCTTGAGTCTACGAGATAAGCACCTTAACCATGGACATGTTCTCCTTAACTCATGAATCAATGACATATTATTCCACATATCCTCACCCACTGTGGCTCCCATTAACCAGTGCCATGTTATTCTACATGACCTCACATGATGTTGCATTAAACCATCAGTGCCATGTTATGTTATTCCACGTGACCTTACATGATGTTGCTTGCATTAACTCATCAACCAGTGCCATGTTATTCTAAGTGACCACACATGATGTTCCTCGGATTAATTCAACCATTGCCATGTTATTCAATGTAATCTCACATGATGTTGCTCGCAATGACCCACTACTGTTATTCCACATAACCTCACATGATGTTGCTTTCATTAACTTTACCATGTTATTCCATATAACCTCACATATTGTTCTCATTGAAGCCTAAACTGTCACCATGTTATTCTACATAACCTCACAATGTTTTTTTTATATTTGTTAACCAGTTAGTGTCAGACTGTCTCAGTAGCCAGTTTTCAATGGAAACCCAGGGAGAAAAGCTCCAGACAAATTAACAATTACTGCAATGCAGTAGTTAACGCACAATACAACAGTACAGTAAAGTCACAGAACAGTAACAATAATCAAAGATGCTATACAAAAACAGATATTTCTAGGAGCATATCACAAATTTAGTTGTACACACAAGTTTCTGATCTTCTAATCAGAACTTTACTAGCAAAAGGTGAAGACAGCTGTAGTAGTTTCAGGTGGAGAGTACAGAGTGGAGAAGACAACAAGAAGATGTTATCCTGGTGAAATACAGGGGCAGAGCCAGTTGCTGGTGAACTATTCTTTTAGGCTTTTTTTTTTGAAAGACGAGATGTTTGTTTTTTTGGATGTGCTGAGGTACAGTGTTCCAGATTGGCTATTTTATTGGCATAGAGGGAATCACCATGATAGCCGTGCAACTGGGTAATTTGTGGCAGTAATTTGTCAGAGGATCTAAGGGACCTGCAGTTAATGTAGGGTTGGACCAGGTTAGAGAGGGCAGGGCAGGTATTGGGGTTGAATAAGACTTTGTGGGAAGGGTAAGTTGGTTTAAAATCAACAGGATGGAAGTTCCACCCAGTCAAGGTGCGGGAGAGAAGAGCAATGATGCTTTTTGTGGGGGTGGCTGTCTGTAAACCTAGCTATTTTGTTGTAGCAGGATACTAGGTTATTTAGGTCCGTCTTGCTTAGGTTGATGAAAATACGTGAAGAAGAGAGGAGGGTGGATAGTAAGTGGGTTCTAGCAGTCGCTAGTCTGCCTTGGTGAGTGAGGTAAGGTTTGGCTCTGTAGAGAGTACCTAGTTTGGCATGGACTTTTAAGAAGATGTGTGTATCAAATTTTAGTCCGTTATCTACTGTAACTCCTAGGAGTTTGGTCCGATTAGTTGGGTCAATTTTTGTTCCATTGGAGGAGTAGACAGAGGGGTAGAGGGCTGAGCTTGAAAGATTTGTTAGTGAAAATTATTAACAGTCTTATTTGGGTTTAGTATGAGCTGATGCTTCAAGAGGTACGTTTTTATGTCCAGGAAGGATTTTTGCATTTTTGTTGAAGCTTTTGGGAGGTAGGGGCTGAGCAGATGAGAGGAGTCATCTGCGTATTGGACGACAGTTGCATGTTGGGTGGTGGAGTTTAGGTTATTGGTGAATAGGATAAAAAAAAGAGAGAGGGGCCCAAGTATGGATCCTTGGGGTACTCCAGTATATACAGGAGGTAGAGGAGAGAGATTGTTTTACCATTTAGTAGCCTGTTGATGGCTTGACAGGTAGCTGTGGAACCAGGTTAGGGATGATGAGCAGAGATTGTAGTTTGCGAGTTTGTTGAGTAGCAGTGTCAAAGGCTTTTGACATATCTAAAAAAAAATTGCAGACCAACCGACCTTCATTTTTGAGGCATTGAATAATACTGGTGGAGGAAATTAGGGCAGTGTTAGTACTGTGCTTCGGCCTGAAGCCGTTCTGTGAGGGGGATAGTAGGTTGTTTGTGGGGAGGTGATTTAGAAGCTGTTGGTGGACACATTTTTCTAGGGGTTTAGCTATGGGAGAGAGAGGATGGCAATTGGTCAATAAATTTGAGATCTCTAGAGGGGCCGCCCTTGTGAAGGGGAATGATTTAAGAAATGTTCCAGAGATGGGGGGCATATAGTGTTCGGAGATAGAGTGGTTGATTACTATGGATATGGGATAGGCTATGGACGGGGCAGCTATTTTCAGGAATTCATTGGGTAGTTGGTCTGCAGCAAGACAGCACTTTTTTTGTGCATGTAGTCTGGACAGGTTTGAGAGTGGAAGTGTGTGTTTCTGTGGTGGGGGGGTACATTTACTGGGCATAATGCTTTGGAGGGTGATAAGTGGGAGTCAACTGCGATGCTATGGGCTCAGAGATATTACTAGTGGAAGGAGCAGGGATGGCAGTTTTACCAGGGTTAAGGAGGTAGTTGATGTTTTGCCAGAAATTTTGTGGGTTGTTCGGGTATTTTTGTTGGGAGAATTGAAACTTAAGGTTTTTTTTTTTTTTTTTTTAAATCACTGGAGATTCTTTTCTTAGCATGATTTCTTAATTGCCGAAATATGATGAAACTATTTTTATTTTTGGTGGTATAATGTGACCAGGCTTTGTTCCTTTCTTTGATTAGAGATTTAGTGTCATTAGATAGTCAAGGTAGTTGTGTAGCTTTGGTACAAATTTTCCTGGTGGGAGTTGTAGCTTTGGTACAAATTTTCCTGGTGGGAGTGAGATTTGAGATTTCAAGGAATATATTATTGAAGTATTCTACTGCAAGGCCTAGTTGTAGGTTTTTTAATGGGGACCAGTCACAATGTTGTAGTAGTAGACTGAACGTATCCGGGATAAATTTTTCTTGCTCTAGGTGTATTTGAAGGGTAGGTGTTTGGGATTGAATTCTTTTTCAAACTAGGAATGTTGGGGCATGGTCACTTAGCGTTACAGGTAGGCAACCAGCCTTGTACACCAGGTTAGGTTTGGTTAGTAGCCAGTCAAGGATTGGCTGTTTTATTAGAATGTTTCAGTGTGGGTGGGGCTGTTGATAGCTTGGGTGAAGTTGTACAAGTTAATGAAGTCAGTTGGACAGGTATAGGACCAGGAGAGCTAGTCAAGGTTAAAGTCATCTAGGATGATAGTTTCCTAGCTGAAAGAGGAAGCAGACTAAGAGAGGAAGGATTCAATACTGGGAAGGTAGTTACCGGGAGGCAGGTACACTGCAATATTATTAATGGATTTTTGAGGGTTAAGTTTCAGGTGTGCGACTAGAATTTCTGCACTGGGATGCCACTGTAAGAGAGTCTTTAAACAGAACAGCTACAGTACCACCTCATTTGTTTGGTCTATCTTGTCTTATGATGTTGTAACCATTAGTTGTAATTTCAGTATTCAATATGGGGCTTTAGCCAGGTTTCAGTTATGACCGCTATGGCTGGGGAGTAGGTGGCCAAGGTAGCATGGAATTCTGTTATTTTATTTAGGAAGCTTCTGAGGTTGAAATTTGTTATTAGTAGATCTGAGGTGGAGGTTCTGAGAAGTGAAGTACTTGGAGTTGGGCCAGCAAGATTTTGTATAGTAGTAGAGGTGGATTCAGGAGGGTTGCAGTTGTTGTGAGAAGAGTTATAGTTAGGGCCAGGGCTGGGATGGATATCTGCCTGTAGTTTAAATTTGTGTTAAGGAATGCAGTACTAAGTATCTAAGTTTTGCCACAAGATGGTAATACCTGTATGTGGGTGGATGAGTGGAAGGGTATTGTAAGTGTTTGAAGTGGAAGAGGAGAATGTTGCTGCAGTGATATAGATGCGGGCTGATGATGCTACAAGGCGTAAATGGAAGTTGAGCTGTTGTGTCTGTATGTGTGTTGGGGAGTGGTAATGGTTGGATGCGATAGAAATAGAAGTTAGTGGAATTATTTATTATATCACAAGGTGGGTTGTAAATTGGCTCAGACAGAACCCACAGAGTGAAAGTTGCGGATTCCAAGTCAGACTGTCGACAAGTCATGAGTGGAGTCACACAGGGCTCGGTGGTCCTGGGCCCTCTCCTGTTTGGCATCTACTTCTCAGAAGTCCAGGCCAACACAGCAGGACTCTGGCTGACCAAGTTCACTGATGACTGCAGGCTAGGAGTCATTAGCAACTCCCTAGGTGATGCAGACATCCTACAAAAGGGCCTCTCTGAGACCAATGACTGGTGTTGGAACCATGCCTGAAGCTTAATGCCAAAAAATGCATTATCCCCTTGGGGAAAAAAACCTCAATTCCCAAGTTGATGGGAGCCCACTAAACACTGAAGGGGCCATAAGAGATCTAGCCACCCATTTTAACAGCCACCTCATCTTGGACCACAACATTGCCACAGTGGTCAGAAAGTCCTTCTACGTGGCACATATTATAACCAAAGGTTTTGCATCCAGGAAGAAAGAGGCCATCATCCCTCTCTAGACCAGTCATCGAATATAATGCCCCATTTGGCATGTACCTGACCAGACACCTACAAATAGCTGGAGAGGTCACAAACGTACCTCACAAAAAGGATCTTAGGCCTTAAAACACATGTCCTACATGGACAGACTCAAGAAACTTCATCTGTTCTCAGTCTCTATCATTTAGAGGTGGTCTGCTTGATTTACAAAGCCATGTCCGACCCAGTCCTACTTGAAATGCTACACCTAAAGAAATTCCATCCCTCATGCCACATGATCCAGTGATCACAGCCTCATTACCACAATTAACAGAACATGCTGGAGGGACAGGTTCATCTCCCAAAGACTGCCCATACTCTGGGAGAAGTATCCCATTCTTGTCAAGCAGAGCACCTCGCTGGCCCTCTTCCAGAGAGATCTTGATGAGTGGATCGTTAACAAATTTCACCCCAGGGATCACTCCAGTTGCCCTACTGGATAAGGGACACTGAACTATCAGGTAAGCACAGTGCCTGGGCAATGTTTTTGGGCTAGGATTGTAAGGCCATTAGCCTAGTACACACCTATGAACACATGAAGTGAGGTACGGAAGGTATTAAAGTGGTGTAATGAAGAGGAAAAGGTGATGGAGCACCATTAGGGAGTAGGAGGAGGAGACAGCAGGGGAAGTAGGGTAATTAGGGGAGGGGACTATGTACTGATACAGGATGTAGGGTGGAGACTGTGTAGCCGGGATAGATCGATTGAGGAGATGGTGATGTGGGAGGGGTTTGGAAAGGTGTGTGGAAAGTGGTGATAGTGGGTAGTTTAGGGGTGTGGTGTACTTAGCTATGTATGTAATGAAAGGGAGGCTGGGTGAGAATGGGGGTAACGTAGGGGAGTGGAGTGAGCCTGAGCATAGCGAGGGCAAACAGAGCGGGTTTGCCCAGTGCTGGAGACAGAACTGGCTTGTTTCTTGCTAGATATTGCTAATTCCACCTAAACACTCAGTTTCTAGCATTTATTTAATACTAAAAAGCCTATTTCAGCTGTTTATTGTACTTGCTTACTGTTTGCACTCTTAAAATAATTTCTGTCAGCATTTAAACTGTTGTAAGAAGTGTGATCACTGTTTTACTGTGCTTTAAAGTAATGATTTTGTTATATTTGCCTTAACATCTTAAAAAAGCAAAAAAAACCACAACAAAATAACCTATTCTACAATGGTTTTCCACATTTCTGAAGTTAGTAGAGTCCAGTTTTCAGAGTTTGCTGAATCCAGGGCTGTGTTGTAGTTTCTGTGTTGCCAATACCTTACTTGGATAGAAGGAAGTTTCTCTGTTCACCAGTGAGAGTGGGGAGCTTTGAGCAGCCTGTCCCTGGAGGAGTGGTTTTCAGCTCAGAATGTGTAGTTTATTGGCCATTTTAAGCTACTTTCCATCCCTTTCATCTTTCTGCTATAAAACCCCACATTTGCACTGTTTTGCACACAGCGCAGTGCCAGTTAGCTAGGGTTAACTATCCCCGGCTCCACAAAGTCTGCTCTTCAGTTTTCCCTTATAACTAATCAGTCTTTCAGCCTAAGCACTCAGATCCACACCTTTTAGCCCAGCACTTGTTCTAAATCTGCTGCAACATTAAAATAACCCCCGGCATTCAACCCCCGCATCTGCCTGGAGGGAATAGTCTATATATTTCCCTACTAGATAACTACTTCCCCACTTAATAAAAACAAACAGTCTTTACTACTTATTCAGGCATGTCCAAGAGTCAGCTCCCGGTGTACTCTCCAGCCTACCTGATGAGCCTGGGCATCGTGAGGCAATGTTACAACTGCCTCATGCACACAGACAACCCTCTCCTACCACCAAACACTAACACTTGTGAGAGATGCACTTATACAGCCAATCTAGAGGAAAAGCTCTTTCCAACCAAGACTGGAACAGACCGTCAAGAGGAGAACGTAATAACTCACAGCACCCCACTCACTTCACATAGACCAACTAAACCAAAACCCACACATAGTAACACCAAGATATATACAGAGGCTCTGAATAAAAATCAGAATCTGCCTAGGCAACAGAGACCTCCAAAGCAGACACACAAGCAACATCATCCCACCCAACACATCCCAAACACATAACCCACAAACTCGGTATGCCACACAACCACAGCCCATAAGGTAAAACAACACACTAGTGATATGAAACTCTATAGTCAGGAACACAGACATCCCACTCATCAGGCTGGACAAAGAAAAGGCTACTGTCAGCTGCTTGTCATGTGCCAGAATCCGCCAAAAGGCATGCACTCAGGTCACTACAAGGCAAGTACAAATATGACGGTCATTGTCCATGTTGGTGTAAATTACCTGAGACGTACCTCCCTGGACTACATGAACAGAGACATGGAAGAGCTCTCCAATTTTATAACCCAGGCAGGTATTACCCAAGCCCTGAGTAGCATCCCACCTTCACCAAGAATTATACCACAGTACAAGGAAAAAATGATAAACTTCAACAATCGGTTAAGCTTCTGGTGTCATTCAAAGGGGATCCAGTGTCTGTCTACCTCAGATGACATGCTTGACAGGCCACGATGCTTCGCCAGAGATGACCTGCACCTGTCACCCCTGGGATTCAGGATATTGGCCAAGACTCTTGCCACCCCCCACAGTGCCTTTTTTAGGCAAGGCTCAAAAGACAAACCCACCGCCATAAGAACTACAGATGACAAAACTACAGTTGAAAAAAAACTGAGGTCAGTGCTGCTCAATGCTAGGAGTCTAAACCTCAAAATGCACTCACTCGAGGCACTCCTCAAAATGGAGAGCATAGATATCTAACGAATGAGACCTGGTTCAAGGCTCCTGAGAGCACCCCAGCACTACCAGGCTATAATTCATACCACACATTTCAGCCATAAAAACCCAGACCGAAACACAAAGGGCGTAGGTGTGTCCATATTCAAAGACATCCACACCTCCCCTAGTTGCAAAACACAATGCCTCTGAGATCATCCAAGTGCAACTAACCCTAGGCAAAAATGCATTCCAAAAATTGTAGCTGGTTATAGATGCCCACCATGCCCCAGGAGACACACTCCTTATTCGAGGGGACATTGGAAAAAATGAGGGTCCAACCAAATAAAATAATAATGGACAATTTCAACTTCCCTAACAAACTGGGAAAACTACTCTTGTAGTTATCCCATTGCTCAACGATTCCTGGAATTTATAAACTCAAATGCCCTGGATCAACTTGTCAACACCCCCACCAGGGGCAACAGTATTCTGGACCTGGTCATTACCAACATGGGTGACTGGTGCTCAACACCAGAGATCAACTCCTCACTTGTTAGGTCAGACCATAAACTAATCAACCTAGATATCCACATCCTGACCTCACCCCCACACAAGGGAACCATCCTAAAAAGATTTCTCCAAAGCAAACTTCACGCTACTCAAAACTGAGGTGGCAAACTTCACGATGCCTCTGCAGAAGGAGAACACAGTCAATAGTCAACTGCTGAATCCTACACAAATGCACTCTACAAGCACCTGCATGAGTGCATGGATCATGCCATCCCCAACAAAACCAAGATGCTATCCTCCAAAAAAAGGAAGCCGATCTGGTGGTCCCCTGCCATTAAACTCTACAACAGAAGGAAGAAACTGTTGCAAGAAAGAGTAAAAACCCAGGAACGGAGGAACTCCTTGACGGGCCTCAGTACGAAACTAGGATATCTCAAAATCCTCCAAAGCTAATTTTGAAAGAAAAATTGCCACAGATTCCAGAGACAACTACAAGGCATTCTTTAGCTATGTCATGAATCTCCATGGCAACACCCAGATCTGCACCGAGCTACAACAGAACGACACAAAATATACAGAGCCAACTGATATTGTCAGCATCTTGGCTGATAGGTTCAGTGCAAACTTTACTCCCCCCTCACCCCCCAAAGGGCCTATAACTATACCAGATTGTAGGGCCCAGTCAGTTAATCACAAACACGCAGTTAAAAATGGCACTCTCTAAAGCCAAAAACACAGCATCCATGGGACCAGCCAACATCCCAGGCTGCATCTTACACAAACTCCAAAATTAACTAACCCCCCACCTAAACTCTTGTGTTCAGTCGCAGCCTTACCACAGGCTATGCACCCAATGAATGGTGCACAGCAACAGTTATCCCCACTCCACAAAATACAGCCACCACAGACCCCAGGAACTATCTACCTATTAGCCTGATAAGCCTGCTCTGCAAGGCCACTGAGTGTATCATGGAACTCAGACACTGGTAACCTCCAAACTTTGGATGCTACCCAATTTGGATTTGTGAAGGGTAGATTCATGTCTCCTAAACTTGGTAGACTTTTTTGAAACAGTTACCAAGGCCATAAATGAGGGCAAGGTGGTCCACACAGCCTACCTGGACCTCACTAAAGCCTTCCCCATTCAGGAATCATAAATAAACCCTTATGTCATGAAATGGGTAGCCAGCTGGCTCATGGACAGAGCCCACACAGTGAGAGTTGCAGACACCAGATCAGACTCCAAACCAGTGACAAGTGGAGTGCCCCAGGGTTCAGTCTTGGGACCTCTCCTGTTCGGTATATACTTCTCCAAAGTGCAAGTGAACACTAAGGGTCTATGGCTAACCAAGTTCACAGATGACTGCAAACTGGGTGCCATTATAGATTCCCCTGCCAATGTAGCCATCCTGCAAAAGGGCCTCACCGAAAGACACCTGGTGCCAAAATCATGGCCTCAAGCTAAATGCCAAAAAGTGCATTGTTATGCCCTTTGGTAAAAACACTGTACCCATGAACTACCAAATAGGGGGAAATTCACTTAACACAAAGTGTGATAAGAGACCTTGGGACCAAAGTGGATAGTAACCTCTCCTTTGATAACCACATTGCCACAGTGGTCAGAAAATCTTTCTATATGGCCCATCTAATCACTAAAGGGTTCACATCTAGAAAAAATCATCCCCATCTACTCATCACTTATCAGACCCCTCATACAATACAATGCCCCATTTGGGATGTACCTCACAAAACACCTACAACTGGAGAGGCCCCAAAAGTACCTCACCAAGAGGATTGTTGGCCTCAAACAGTTGCCCTATGCCAACCAGCTCAAGAAACTCCAGCTCTACTCTGTTGGCCTCAAACAGTTGCCCTATGCCAACCAGCTCAAGAAACTCCAGCTCTACTCTGTCACATACCACTTACTCAGAGGAGACCTCTGTCTGACATGCAAAGTTATGTCAAACCCGGAATTGATGGACATGCTCTACAAAGAAATCCCAATCTCCCCGATGTACATGCTCCAAGGACCTAAACCTTAGCACAACAATAAATAGGACATGCTGGAGGGATAGATTCTTGTCCCAGGGACTTCCCATGCTCTGGAACAAAATTCCCATCTACATCAAGCAGAGCTCATCACTGGCAGTCAAGAAAAACCTTGATAAGTGGATGGGGTGATGGGAAATTCACCCCTGGGATCATGTCTGGGGCTCTGCTCGATAGAGGGGCAGGAATTTAACACTACATGGGTAGCAAAAGCCAATACAGTGTTGGCTCGGCTTACTTTGGCCCTCAGACCGATAGCCTAGTACCTACCTATGAACATTATATATTCATGAAACAGGTGAAAGTATTCCAAGAGCTAAGCTACCGCAGAACAGAGAAAGGAGATTTTATCAATAGAGGTGATCTTCAAGTAGGAATATACAAGACAGGCAAAAGGGGGGTTTAGAATTTAGTGGAGAAATTTAGCAAAGGAAGCCAGCAACTCAAGAGGGAATGGTAGTAGTGCGGGATGAGGTCAAGCAGGGGTTTGGACTGCAGATTGGCTTCTCTATCTGGGTTTGAAAAGATAGTATCCAAAGAGAAAGGGCTAGAGGAGCACTACGTGAAAGATCAGCATAGAGCTTTTTGTGGAATCTGGAACGTAAAAGGCTGTTTACAAAAGGGAAAATTAGTAAGGTATACAAAATACTGTATGACAAAACTATGAGGCTCAAAGGAGTTTAAAAAAAAGATGAGGAAAAGTGAATAGAAGGGCAATTTACAAAGGAGCAATGCGAAAAAAATATGTAGGGATTCACAGTATGTAACAGATTCACAGTATGCAACAAAGTCCAAAAGGTTTGCTGATGGAACAAATGGTAGCAACTAACAAATGACTCTCTTCAGAATTAGGATAAAAGACCTAAATTGCCTAGATATAGTAAGGTTGGACTAAATTTACTGCTACTAGCTGCCAAAACGCAATTTCTAGAAAATGGAACTCAAAATGTTTGCCAAATGTAACAAGAGACTAAAGAGCACTAGAGAAGTAATCGTTAGAAAAGGGAAGAAATTTCACAGAAAGAAATGTGGAATAATTTTCAGTAAGAGGGAAAGTGAGATTTAAGGGAAGACAGGAACTGAACTACGTAATGCAGGAGTGAATAAAAATAATACTGGAAATTACTATTATATTTGGGGGGGGTTTTTGTTTGTTTTGTAAAATGCCTGTGAACTCATGCTGCAGTTTAAAACATGATGGTTTAATAAGGATGTTTTTTGCACTTCAGATCACAGAGCAAACTGTCTCCCTAACAGAAGATGGTACTGCTGCCTTTAAATGAATTCCACAAAGACAGAACACATTGGAACTGGGCAGCCGGGGTGGTGCAGCAGTTAGCGTTGCCACCTCACAGCAAGAGGTTCTCCGGTTTGATCCTCAGCTGGAGTGCCTTCTTTGCGGAGTCTGCATGTCCTCCCTGTGGTCGTGTCGGTTTCCTCCCACATCCAAAAGACATGCTGTAGGTGGATGGGACACTAAATTTGGCCCTAGGCGTGAGTGTGTGTGTGCCTTCTGTGGAAGGTTGGGCGCCAGGCTGGCAACTCAACACCATAAAAACTCCACTGCCAATCATGAGTGGACAGGGTAATCCACTGTGGCGACCCCTACCTGGGAAAAAAGCTGAAAGAAGAAGAACACATTGGAACTCCAGAAGGGTCACCCAATTAACCTATTGTATTCATGGATCCTTCCCGAATGCACCATCAGAGAGAGATTGATAAGTACATTAGCATACTCCACTATGCCCATTCAGAAACTTAAGTGTTGAACATTTCCTTGCAGATGTCATTACGTAAACCTTCTTTCCACAGAAAAAGAATAAAAAGAGGAGGATGTGTAGCATTTGAATGCTACTAAACATAAACGTAGATATGCAAACACCAAGAAGGGCGTGTTTTTGTAGCAGCATTCAGGATTGTTTCCTTATACCACCCCAATCTACCTTATATTAGGTAAGTATATGCTACATTACTTGGTCTAGCTGGACACAGGAAACACAAACATATGCTACACACTGTATCTGGTGTGCACTTGCATCACCTCCACGCGCTACTTCATGTAATATTTTCACATACTTAAGTAGCCCAAACACCAGGAGCTATATGACCAAGCAAGCATTGTTCTTTGGAGTATCTAATGCACTAATCCTAGGATTATAAAGCAACAACCCTTCAATCCAACACCACTCAGCCCTCTCAAGTCTATACAAGAAGGAAGCAGAGTCAGTATTCAAAGATATACTCTGAAACAGTGGTTTGCACAATAATCAACATCATGTATTTATTACAATACACAAAATAGATAATTTATTCGTGGCTGGATACAGAAGGAACCATACAAGGAAAATGCCATGAATCCGTTTTAATTTCAGCAAAGTATTGGATTAGCATCCCGCAAATTACCTTGTGATGAAATTCTAGGTGCAGCTGAAGAAGAGGCTACAGGGTACGGCAATAAGTGTAAGGTACACAGAAAAGGCTTGGGGCCAACAGGGTCAATCAGGACTGCGCTAAGTGAACGGCTACCACAAAGACTGTTAAGCAGGCCCATTCCTTCACAATGGACAATTACAGTGAAAATCTGCTGAAGGTATTGCCTCTTCCTGATACAAACAAAACTTTTGCTGGAGAGTTTGTATCAAAGATAGGGTCAAGGGAACTTACAGAAAACAGCATTACAGAGCTGAATACTGGTGTGCCTGTCCCAGCGCTGTACTTAAATGCAGGCCTTATAACTCCTAACTACTAGGAGTCTATCCATACCTGCATTTGACAATGTAATTCAGCAATTTTCAGCTGCCTTTAATTTCTCTGTTGAATCTTTAAACTGATGATTTTTTTTTAATCTAATGTGAATTATAATTTAAACTCTTCAACAATGGCAAGCTCTTATGAATGTTAGTAATGATCCTGAATTCGCAATTAAGCCTTCTGATAAAAGGTAACAGGACTGTGGAGATGAATTTTAAACAATATGCTAACATGTATTATATGCTGTTGACTGATACTTCTGTTTATGAAAGATGTGATATTACAGCTTATAATAAGGCACTTGAAAAGTACAATTTCTTGTTGGAAAAGGGTTATAAGGCTTGGGTATTTTAGTTGTAATGTCTTGGATAAAAAGTTTGCAATATAGAGTTATTTAGCAACTTTTTATTGTCCGCCTAAAATTTACAAGGGGCTGGATAAGTTAAGGTAGACCTATTGTTACCACCTGTAAATATTTTTTGCAAAACTTGAGTATTTTTACATCAATATTTTCTTTTGTTAAATCAATTCCTTATATTATTAGAGATACAAGATTTTTTAAGTAAAATTTCTAGTTTAAAATGAGAAAAGGATATGTATTGGATACTGATGGATGTACAAAGCTTGTATACCAATTTATACCATGACCCCCCATTAATATTCCAAAACATGCTCGCTGATTGGTCAGCGTGCACGTTGTAAATCAACTTGTACTAATGGCAAAAAGTCCGGTCGCCTGGACTTTTTCAATTAGTACAAGTCTTTTTTAAAAACACTGTCTCGCTATGTTAAAGGAGTTTAACATAGCGAGACAGGTTTAAAAAAGCAACCGAGATCTCCGTTGCTTTTTTAAAGCTGTCTCGCTATGTTAAACTCCTTTAACATAGCGAAACTGTGTAAAAAGCAACGGAGATCTTGCTTTCTCCATTGCTTTTTTTTTTTTAAACCTGTCTCGCTATGTTAAATGGGTTCACCCTCGTGACCAAACCATGCCAACCGTGGGTAAATCCTGCATTACCCACACCCAGGCATGGGTTATTTCTATAATACTGCACAGTCATGGTATTCAAGTATTACATTATTTCTTAGGAGATGCACCACTATCAAAATTTATTATAGATTTTGTTAAATTTTCCTTGGAAAATAATTTATTTTTCAATAATGAATTATTTCATCAAATTCGGGGAACTGCCATGGGGGCTCCTTTTGCCCCATGTATGTCAATTAACTATGTCTTTTTTTTTTTTATGTGGAATATTTCAGCAAGAGTTTTTTTTTTTTTTTTTTTTTTTTTTTTATATAGAACATATTAAATACTTCCATTATAAAGAGGATTTAAATTTTGTTTCTAAAAGCAGCAGGGATACGGGTAAATAAATTTACTAACTTGTTGCATAGTAACAGATTTCATTTTTTGATTCGATTGAGTGCAATTAGGGAACCAAGTTAATTTTTTTAGATACGACTTGGATAGGTATGAGTGATGGTTCTATTAGGACAACTGTTCATAGAAAGAGTGGGGAGGGAAATACATTTTTTTTATATGGCACTAGTTGCCATCCCTACCCCCATTTATTAGCTTCTCTTCCTTATGGAGAATTTCTTCGGCTTAGTAAAACTTTGTAATATCTTTAATATTTAACTTTGTAAAATCTGGATTTTGAGAAGGAAACTTAATATACAGCCAATATGTGTTTACTCGGAGGGGTTATATTACAAAGGATGTTGAAAGCGCCCTGTATAGAGAGTTAGTAGTATTCGTTATAATGTGAATCAAATCAGAAGTTGAAAAATAATGGATTTTCCTTGAGTGCAATAATATGCAAAATTGTACTGAATCTAAAAATGGAGCAAAGGATGTTTATTTAGTTACTATTTCTAATGTTTTTAGTGAAAAATCAGACTTTTGTATTGTTTTGGCCTATATTATTATTTAAGGATAGCAAATAGGCTTGTATTTTAAAAGGAAAACCTTTTTTTTTTTTTTTTTTTTTTTTTTAAAGAAATCAAAGGACAAAGTACAGGGGATAGAGTGGTTCATATTAGATTTCAAATGTCGCATGTTAGGATTATGAAATTGACTCTCTAAATTAGATACTTTTGCATGTGGGAATTGTTCCATTCTTTTATTGTTAAGTTTAGTCCCAAGGAATTTTTCTCATGTGATACTGTGGGGATTACTTGTGTCAAAGTGTCCCTGTGAGATGCTGTATTTAGGTGAAAGCCAAGGAATGTTTAAAGTGGGACTTCAGGGACACAAATAAATTGTGATAACCCTTTAGCAGTACATTTTAGAAATTACGATTCAGGTAATTTCAAATCTCTTACAGGAAGTATTTTAGAAAGAGTTAATGTTCATGTGGGTGAACTGGTTTCTGTGAAAGATACAAATATCTTCTTTGTACACAAGTTTATTTTAAAATGTAACACAGAGTACTATAAGGTTAAATACTGAACTTAATTGGAAGTATTTAACTGATATATTCGGTTTATCAATTTATAATATTATGTATTTATTCAGAGTGGTATGAATATTTGGCTGCATTCCTTGAAGGCTTTGCTGCCAAGGCACTGGAGTGAATAAATAATGTTGTGGCTAAATGTGATTCAAAATCGTTTGTGTGTGGCTATAGTTTGTTTTTTCCCCCCAAGACAAGCATGCCATTTAGAGTAAATCTAGAATCCTCCATCCCCAAGTGCAACCAGATTTATTGCTTTTATACAACATATTTAATATATATTTTATAAATTTTTACATAAATACTTTGATCCTGTGTTTTTCTAATTGATAGTGTGCAGTGAGGTCTGCAAGGTAAGATATCAATGATAAACAGAAGATTAGAAGTACATGCCATTTCTCTTTAAAGAGATTTGCATAGGTGAATGGTGCACATATTTTAGTTAGGTTGTTTACTTGGGATGTTGGTGCTTCATTATACAATTTTATGCCAGGAAAGCAGATAAAATAATGTGTTTGTCTACTAGCTTGCTAGGGCTAGTGAAATGGTGGAAAATGCATTGCAAGGAATGGCATCTTGTTTTCTTAAATTCAGTCAACAGTATTTTATACACATTAGAAATCCATTTCAGCCAGATTTCAAAACTTGGGAACTCTAAAAACATGTCATCTATAACAGGAACATTACACTCCAGAGTGTGCCTCAAAATACACCCGAGGTGTGGAAACATGCTTTGATAGAGCAAACCCAGGTAAGGCATCACAGCTTAATTATGGCCACACCTTCTGTATATCATCTATTGGGTAAAGCCTAGACCACAGCAAAAACAAATATGGGTAGGAAATGGAGTGCAGAGTGATGAACGGAATTCTGGTTCAACAGGGCAGGTTTTACTTAAAGCAGCTTAATGCACTAATCCTAAATCACTAGTGAGAATAAGAGGATTTCTGGCACACTCTACAGCCATGTATCACTACAATGTGATGTTAGTAGTGACACAAGACAATAAAATGTCAAGGGTGAATGCACTTGGCTCTGCTTTTTAACCAATATATATTCAAAACCAAGCAAATAATTCTGCAACAACAAACTAAGAAGCAGGACTGTAACTCAAAGTCACACACAGGCAAAATCTGTCTCTAGCGCAAACAAAGTTTACATAACAAACAACAATATATAGTCACAGACTCTGGTAATACACCACTTTTATTAAGAACAAGACTTGGCTCTTCAGCTATAAGCCTTCTACTAGTACATATAGTTTACATAATAATCTAATGAACAATGCCCTCAAAGTAACTTTCATTTACAGAATGATGCGATTTCAACCATTTTTTTTTAGTTTTGCAGTTAATAGGAGAAAATGATTCACAGGTAGAATTGTGTGAGAAAAGGGCAAGCAAGATGTAATTTTCTTTTAAAACACTATATTGCTTCAGTATCTAGTTTTTTTTAATCCTTTGTAGAAGGAAATATCTCCATTACATGTACTGAGAGGAGGACTATATAAGAAGCAAAGCCCAAATCACAATTGCACTATATAATGTCACAGTGGACCCAAGAACACTATCAGAACAAGCAATGCATATACTGTACAATTCTAGGCATCTGTTTTTTCTCACCAGCCATAAATTAGTCACTCAAGGTTAACTTGGATACATTTACTTACGTTATATAATTAATTTAGGAACCATTACTACTGGAGTTAACCAATCGCCCAATAACCAAAAAATACTTGTTTAGCCTGCATACAATTTTACTTAGTAACACAGAGCGGTTTGCAAGATAAGGTACTCTGGTTTTAAATTAGATCATTTATTTATTAATCTGGAAAACTGAACTAAAATCAAAGGACTTTTTTTAGCCACACCCTGATCCAAGAGGCAAATTACATATAAAGCACCTGTAGGAACAGTAGTATTTATGATGTTGTAGGAACAGTAGTATTTATGATGTTATAGTAAACAGATCCTAATATTTAAAGAAACAGAAGCTCAAAGCTGAATCACATTACCACAGAAAAACATTTAAGTATACTAGTCTGACAAAGAAATGTATACTGACCAAGTTATTTTTATTGCAATTAAACATAATAAAAATGAAAATAAATCCAACATTCATAAAATGCAGTTACATTGTGTGTAGAAAGAAATAAATAAATGGAATAGGAGTGTAAAAATTAATTTGTTCTCCAATTACCCACTATTCCAAAGCAGGGACATAAGGGAGGCAAATCCAATCCTGACATTCAGTGGGTTCAAGGCACAAAGCTCCAGAGGGGGTATCAACCCACTGAATGGACACACCCACAGTCATTCTCACAAGTCACACACACCTGTGGGCAATGTAGAGGATCAATTCACCTACATCATGTCTTTGGAATGTGGGAGCAAACCTATACGCCATCCAGTAAAGGCAATAACAGAACAGATTTGGTTTAGTATCAATGGAAAGTTAGATTTCAGCAATATAAAAACAGATCCACCTGACAGAGTTGAATTACTCAACACAAAATAAAGTGTACAACATGTGCAGATCCCCATTTCACTAAGTTGAGTTAAGTTAGTCATTCAGTGCATTAGCATTCAGGGGGTTCTCTGGCTTCAGCAAGCAGAACATTTGATATACAATGACTTACGGTAAGGAAGGTCCTGTTTGCCAGCATGATTTATCATAAGTAGTATAGTCAGGCATAATGGAGAACATATACTACACTGCAAATTATAACAATTTCCCTAATGTGAATTCAGTGTCCAAGCAAGATGCACATGTTTTGCAGGATTAGTTTAGTTTATACACAGTGTACATAGTACGATATGTGCATTCTACTTAGAAGGCTTACTAGTTGCCTGTTTAAGTCCCAAATATTTGTGCTCCTTTTCAGTTGCTAGAAAACTAAACCAGCCTAATTTATACTGGTCTGTAGTTACTGAAATTTGCTTGTGTTGCCATTTGATGTATTGATGCCCAAAAGCTCATTGGCTGGCAGGGTAAAGAAAATCCTACACCCAATGGCCTTTCTGGATTCTAGGCCTAATAAATTACTTCTGCTTCAACATATCACATGGCTGCCAGTGAAGCCTACCTAATTTCAAGCTTAAGGGATTTTCAATGGTAAAAGATAACAGTCAAAAGTTAAAGATATTTAAAGCTATGCACCACCTCCAAATGTGGGTCTCTTTTACAGAAGATTCGCCTGGTGGGAACTAAAGCAGTAAACTTGTGCACACGTCCAAAGTTGGAGGCTTTTGCTTTGGTGCAGGGCTGCAGGCAATATCCAGGTGACACATAACCAAGCTATTTCCCAAACTCTTATGCAAATTTGTGATCAGTGTCCATGGACTGAAGACAGAATGCATGAGGCACAAACACCTGCTCTAAAGAACTATACAATTCCAGTTGGAACAGGTAGCTACCCGAATGTATTCATTTCAGAAATACGCTGTTGTTACACAGTAAGTGCATTACTTCATTTGCAACCTTTAAAATCAAATTGGATGACTGGATGGTGATTATAAATTTTCACCTGGAATATGTAGGGAAAATTTACTTCATGGTAAGCATCGTTTATGTCCCAACAGTACTGCGTGATGAACTAAGCTTCTCAATGGACTCCTTGGCCACAGGCATAATAAAAACCTATGAACCCATAAAGTAGGACTCAGACTACTTGCATGTAAGAGCACAATCATACAATTGTCCCACCTCAGCTTATTAATAAACGTGTATTTTGCAAGGTGACAAGTACTGAACCCTCCTGGATACACATTAAAAAGGACCAGAGAAAAACAGGGTCCTTTATCACGAGTCTGAATAATCTCTTGGTTAGGTAAAGGATCTTTAATGAATCGTGCCATCTTAGATCCAGTATGGTAAGGTTTAGATCCACCAGTATACTGCTTGGCATCATGCAAATACTGCTACCAGTAACAAGGATTTAGCATCATACTTAAAGTACACCAATGTAAAACTGCACCCCCCCCCCCTATTTACTAGTGGAATCGGAGTGCATTTCTAAAGAGATGAATCATCAAAACTGGAAATGCATTAGACCCAGTTTTGACACACTCAAAAGGCTTTACAACCAGATAACAAATACACTGTGCACAGATGTAGTATGTTTTATGGCCTTAATGGGGGGGGGGGGGTGCAGCAGCACAAAAGTAATAATAATAATTGGGAATCTGAGGGGGATTACAGCTGGACAGCCCACAAAGAAAGCAGCTGCCATGATGCAACAAATTACAAGCCTGCAAAGTAGCAAAATGGATGCATCTTCAGATGCAGGTGGTGGTACTGACCCTGCTGCATGTGGTACAGTGGTGTATTAATAAAAGGATCCATTTTTAAAAAAGTAGAATTTCACATGATCTAATTTATGTGATCAACTGCTTAAAAAAGGAGAACATGGAAAAAGTATCAGAAACAGAGTTTTTGCAGGAAGGGAAGCCAAGGCAAGCCCTGCCCCAAATCCCCACCACATAATCTAGAACTGGACTGACCTCAAGTTTGCTAAGCTGTAGACCTGAAATAATGGAAGATTCAGTGAGCAGTGAAGACCAGGTTTACACATTTGTTACTAGAGATACCTACCCGACTTCCCTATGGAATTTATAAATTTACTTCTGCCTCTTGCCAAAGAAGACATTCCACTATATCTTGTTTTACCTGTTCAAACCATCTATGAATTAAAGTTTTTACCACTACTCCATTTAAGGACTTTGTTGGATAAAGCCCTTATTATTGTAAAAAGGATGTGTCCAAATTTCACTGAAAACTTTTGAGTCTGCACAGACCCTCCTCGTTTGGAGCAGACATTGAAAACTTTATAGTAAACTACTGGTTTACTGCTCATTAATACTGTACAGTGAAATACACAAATTCTGGGAATAAAAACAAATATGTAGTGCATGGAGCATGCTGAAATATTTGGGAAAAGACATCAGTTAAGCACAAGAGTGACGCGAGACCCAACCTTAAGAAATGTTAAGCACCCCCCTGTTGAAGTTACGGTCGGATCCCACACTACACAGTAAAATCTGTCAGTACTGTCAGTACAAATGACAGCAGCAGAATAAAAAATATGGTTTCTGCTTTGCTTTCTGTCAGTAACATAAATCTGACTTCCTGATCTAAACTTAGAAAGTTACTAGAATAACGGGATAGGAGTTCACCTGATTTTCTGAAGGATACGAAGTCTGAACAATAAATACGTTTGCCATTATTTAGTGTCTTCAATCCTCAGTAATTTGACTGAAAACCACAAACTTTATGAGGAACACACCTAACATATGAGGCAAAAATCTGGACATTGTGAAATTCTGGAAAGTTGAGAGGCATAAAAGGTAAGTATAAACATAAGGTACCATGTTACACTAACTTTCTCAAAGTGCTCGTCAAATGTTTTATGGCCTTGAAAGTAGATGCTTTTTTTCTCTCTCATGTTTTACAGTAACTTGTAGTTTATGGAGCAGATAACTCCATGCACTACAAGTTTGCCAATGCTAACCCAACATTATGCGTTATTGACATGAATGCCAAGATTCACCTCTCCAGCTTCGCTCTTAAGGTGAATTTATTGGCAATATTTATTTTATTTGTTGACCAGGAAAGTCTGACTGGGACAGGAGGCAATTTTCAGCAGATGCCCGGGGAGAAAAGTTCCACAAATACATTTAGGACTAAACAATATTTTACAAGAATTTACAGAAATTACAATACAATATAGCAAAATGAGAAAGACTAATAAAAATTGTGGGATGTTACAATATCAAACAACACAGCATTGGTCATTGGTGAACCACTCATAACCCTCTGTATAAATAAATGATTGGGAGTTGTTAAAACCCACTCTGATGCCCAAGCTGTATGGCACGAACTTAGTCTGTGTTCACATTTGAAATGTACATCAGCCATATTAAAACAATTAGAAAGATCCTTGTGGTTCCCAACTATGATCATTAGCTTTAAAATGCTAATTCATCAAAGAAGACTAGAAGCACTTACTCATATGTATTTGGGGGAGGAGGTATCACAGGTATCCAAGAGGGGATATGTATCTTTCCTTTCATGTCATTAGAGGCCCAGTGGTCCTGGATGCCTTGTATTCATGCAAGTCAAACAGTCCCACAAATACTAGAACCAAGGATCGGAAGTTAATCAGATTAGAAAAACACAGTGGAGGGCCAGGCTCTTTTCTCCATGACATCCCAACCTCTGGAATAAAACTTTCCTTCTGGATTAAGGACTGTGATACACCATGACCCTTCAAATGGGACACGAAGACTGGGTGGGTATTCATAAAATCAAATTGGACTTTACTGCTTAGGCCTCCTTGCGACTAATGGCACAGTCTGAGGGTGGGTATCAGCAAGGCTTAATGGTCTCAAGAGTCAGTTGCCTTAGACATTTCCTACAATCCCTTTTATTCCAAGTTTTCAAAATTTGTTATTGTAAATGCTTCCTATGCTAAACCTCTATCCATTTCTAGCCTGCAGGGAATGCTTGGTGTAAGAAAGTGTAATGTAGTATATTGCATTCCACTCCGGTGTCACAAGATGTACATGTACAGAAATAAAGCTTTAAATGAAATGAAACTCATTCTGTAGCCTCCTCAGACCAAAATGATGTTTGGTTTAATATTTATTGAAAGTGTTCTATGTGCGTGTTACTTTTGTTGCTTCCATGATATCTGGATTATATTAGATAAAAAAAAAAACAACAAAAAAACCAGCTTTACGGCAAGCGCTAAAACAGGGTACATATTTTTCCATGGATAAGTTATCTAAAGTTTGGATAAAGCAGTAATCCAATTTCTTAGTCTAGAACTCAATACTTCTGACAATTTCAAAACAAAATACAGAAACTACTGGTAGTTGACAATTCCCTCCTTGCACTTCTAATTTTAGAAGGTTTTCTTAACTTAAGTACATTATTTCCAGCAGACTGCAAAACAGAATGCAGATTTGATAATTTCTACTAAGAATATAGCCTGTATAATTACTCCAATATCATAACAAGGAATATAAACTGGAACTCAAGAATTTTCTTTCCTTAAAACAAGATTTCACTTTGCCAAATTAGTATTACCAGATTTTTGCATTTTTTTCCAGGTACAGCAGTCTGAAGGCAGCCTTTACAGTACATGAACTCATGGACAAATCCCTCTGATCATTGAAGTGGACAAGAGAAAACGATTATGGCAATAATAATGATGACATTTGCAGAGTTCACAGATGCAGTCCATCTGTAGGCTAACAAAGTGGCTGGTACTGTGCATCGTCAGTCCTATAAGCTGACTAGAAGTGTGAAACAAGCATAGTTCTGACAGCAAGAAGTAACACGAGAGAATTCGGGAAGTCCAAGTGGATATAATTTTTCAAAAAAAGGAGCTGAACTGTAAGAAGGACATAATTTGAAGACACCAAGTGGACAGCAAGGGTGCATTATTCACATGGAAGGTGGTGAATGACAGCCTTACTACAGAGGGAGTAGGATCGAAACATGGACAGATTTCAAAAATGAATCTGAAAAATAAGAAATTTGTAAGGAACAGGAATATGAAAAGGTGATGCAATTCATAGCCGTCTGAATAAGACAAATTAAGTTTCCCAAGACATTATTCTCTTTAAAACAGTTGCATTACCTACCTCAAAACAGAAAACATTAGTGGAGAATTTCAAGTCTTCCTAAGGCACAAATCTAAATCAGAGAAGACAGCTCTATATGCTAAGCTACAGATCTGCTGAGGATTTGGCAGCTCTAAGCTTTCATGGTTTATTTAATCATGATTTGAAACAGATTTTTCAGGTACAAATACATTCAGCTGCAAGGCATTCCTCCTGTACCTGTCAGTACCCAGGTGTGACCAGATGGAGCGATCATCAGTTCCCAATCATGTTAAACATAATTAGAATAGACTGCAGTCTCATGCTCTGCCACAGAAAGCTTCAACTTGCCTTTTCCTGGCTTACATCGATTTCTGCCAAGAAAGAAATGAAACAAACATTCAAGATCTCCATTCAAGAGCGTTTGCAACGAAAAAATAACAGCTTTGTGTTTCTCTGAAAAATTGTATTTATTTATTTTTATTATGACTGGGCTAGTCTGGCTGGATACATGTCCATTTTCAGTAGAGGCCCGGGGAGAAAAGCTCCAGTGGATAAAATAAAGCAGCAATAACCAACAGTAACGTACAATCAAGATTATACTAACAGGAATATACATAAAGTATCAAATACATAAAGTTGAGATAAAGCTATATCCAGTCAAATATGCAAAGACGGTACATAAATCATACTTGTTGCACCAAGAGGAAATTAAAGTCAACGTGTCTATTGGTACCAGTTCCTGCTTTAATTGTTAGTAGGCAGCAAATAACTAGTAAATAAAGGAGAATTTACGAGATGATACAAAAATAAAGGTGAAATGATTAGTCAGGGTTACTGCAAGGGCATAACCAGTGTGATTTAAGGTGACCTTTGAGTTTTCGTTTGAAGAGTGGCAAGGAAGGAAGTGAAGTAAGATACTCAGGTAGTAGGTTCCAGTTTTTACCAGCTGTGTTAGAGAAAATATATACAACTTTCTTCCACTTTGCAGACACATTTAGCTTCGCTTACTGACTACTAAGCTTAACATTACAACATGCAGATACCCTTCATGTTTTGCCCCTCTGGAATTATATACATCTACAAAGAAAAACTGGGACAAAATTAATACAAAATCACTGCAAACCAACTGTTGTCCTGTGATAATCTACTTTGTATTTTTTGAATATGAATATTTTAAACAAATTAGAGGTGTAGCTATGGGTGCTGCATCAGCCCCTATTTTTGCTAACATTGTACTTTGGTATTGGCAACAGAATATTATGGAGTCTCAATACTGGGAACATATTATACTTGGTTTCTGGATGATATCTTGATCCTATGGACAGGAGTATTGATTTACTTAATGAATGTGTGCGTTATATAGTAATAATAGTAGTTGTGACTTTTCCCAGTTAGAGGTCTCCACAGCGGAACTCCGGTCCACTAATGATTGGCAGTAAATTTTTATGGTGCCGAGTTGCCAGCCCGACACCAAATATTCAGTGAAGGCATGCCCATTCACGCACATCTTTCGGAGGCCACTCGACTGCAGGAGGACATGCAGACTCCACACAGAAGGCATTCCAGCCGAGAATCGAATAGGAGAACCTTTTGCTGTGAGGCAACATTAATAATAGTACATTGTTGAAATTTACCCACCTAATGGATCAAACTAGCATAGACTATTTAAACTATTTACAAAAACTAGGACAGCTTCCCTATAAATCCACAGTTTTTTGTAAACCTACTTTTTCCAATTCCTATTTACATTTTCTAGTCACCTTCCTTTCTGGCAAAAAAAAAAAAAAGATTTTGGTGAAGGGACAATTTGTCAGAATTTCTAGACTTGTCTCAGAATATACATTTCTTAGTGAATGTGTTAAACTGTATAATATGTTTTTAGAAAAAGGCTACCCCAAACAATTAGTTTGTGATCTGATGAATATAGTTAAACATGATGGGAACAATAAGTATGCACCTGTTTCAATGGATGGGACTGATTTAAATAGCAAAGCTAAGAATACTGATAATGGAGTAGAGAAAGTTAGGGTTTTATAATATTGTAATTTAAGTGAACAGATGACTTATCAGCAACTGAATTTAGTTGAAATATTTTGGGGGTGTATTGTGTGAATTAGTTAACCCGAGATATGTGTACAAGAGAGGAAATATTAATGCAGTTGAAAGATCGGTTAAACACTACTGGCATGGTGAAATGTGGTGCATGCTCCCAGTGCAGTTTTATCTAGGATAGTTCCAACATAATTAAATCCTATCCAAGAAGTATCAAAAATAATTTTAAATGCAATTGTAAGACGGCTGGTGTAGTTTATATTGCATTATGCATGTCATGTGATGATAGTCTTTCATCTTACCAACATAAAAACCAAGAACCAGAATGTATGAGCATAATTAGCGAAGGTGGATGAGTTTAAATATTTGGGATCAACAGTTCAGAGTAATGGTGAGTGTGGAAGAGAGCTGAAGAAGAGCACAGGCAGGATGGAGTGGGTGGAGGAGAGAGTGTCAGGAGTGATTTGTGAGAGACGAGTACCAGTAAGAGTGAAAGGGAAGGTCTACAAGAGGGTAGTGAGACCAGGTATGTTATATGGGTTGGAGACTGTGGCACTGACAAAAAGGCAGTTGTCAGAACTTGACGTAGCAGTGTTGAAGATGTTAAGATTTGCACTGGGTGTGACGAGGATGGACAGGATTAGGAATAAGTATATTAGAGGGTCAGCCCATGTTGGAAGGTTTAGAGAGGCAAGATTACACTGGTTTGTACAAGTGCTGAGGAGGTATTCAGAGTTTGAGAAAAGGATGCTAAGGATGAAGCTGCCAGGTAACAAAAAAGAGGAAGGCCCAAGAGAAGGTTTATGGATGTGGTAAGAGAGGACATACAGGTGGTTGGTGTAACAGAGCAAAATGCAGAGGACAGGAAGAAATGGAAACAGTTGATCTGCTATGTTGACCCCTAACGAGAGCAGTTGAAAGAAGAATTATAAAATAAAAAGAAAAGATGCCAGTAATGCATTTTTTTTAAACACTCCACACTTTGCACGGACTTTAAAAACAATTTTACTTTATGTGGTGTTAAAATTCCTAAACCTACAAGGAGGTGAGTACAGGGTAGCAATGATTCAAGTTATGGACTTTTTTTGGCATATTAAATTAAATACAACATCCCCCCCGTCTTGAATTACAAGACCTCAATTAATGGCATTTTACAACTGAGATCTATGGATATTTAACTTTATGTTTATCTTTGCACAACATACGTTTTTATATATATATATATATATATATATATATATATATATATATATATATATATATATATATACACACACACACACATATATATATATATAAATATATATATATATATATATATATATACATATATACACACACACACACACACACATATACATACACAAAATCGAAGACCTCAAAAATGCCAAATTCTTACAGTTCAACATTTTCAGCTAATATGTAGACAGTCTACATTTTTGCTTCGTATTTTGACTACAAAATATATATATATATATATATATATATATATATATATATATTTTTTTTTTTTTTTATTTATTTTACATTTGTTGACCGGGATAGTCCGACTGGATGCATGTCCATTTTCAGCGGAGGCCCGGGGGGAAAAGCTCCAAGTGTAAGCAGATACAGCATTACATAATACCAGCATTACATATTACAAACAGACTATTTACAGAGATTACATAAGTAAGCAAGTTAAACAAGTTCCACAGGTTACAGTTAGTCCTGAGCACAAGTCAGGATTAAATTGAATTACACAGTAAACTGGTTAACAGATTTTTACACATTCGAGTTAGCCAGGCTTGATACATTGACATAGCCAGTTACGTGACAAATGTTGTTTGAGTCTAGTTTTAAAAATTGACCTAAGGTGGAAAGTAAGGTAATATCAGCTGGAAGAGAGTTCCAGGATCTACTTACAGAGTTTGCAAAGAGAGAATCACCAGCTGTGTTATTAATTTTGCTAGTCTGAATTAGTAGTTTGTTAGAGGATCGAAGCGGTCTAGGATTGTTATAGGGGGTGATAATGTTTTTAAGTGCAGGAGTATTGTCCGGATTATAGAGGATTTTATAGGCCATAATCAGTTGGTTATACTGGATTAGGCTAGGTAGTTCAAGCCAACCAAGCTGATTTAGATTGATGCAATGATGTGTCCTAAAAGGCAGCCCAGTGGCAAACCTGGCAATGTGGTTGTAGCAAATTGAGAGTTTGTTAAGGACAGTCATGTTCAAATTCGAGAGTAGAGGGGATGCATACAGAAGGGTTGAAAGAAGGTGAGAGCGAGCTATGGCAATTTTAGCTGGAGGGGTTAGGAAGGCTTTTATTCTGTAAAGTGACCCTAGTTTTTTATTGATGGTTTTAACAGTTTGGTTAACATGTAGGTCAAATTTGAGATTATTGTCTATGATGACACCTAATAGTTTTGTAGATGGGTCAGGGGAGATTATTGTGCCATCATTTGATTTTATGGTAAAGGTGAAAGCAGTAGACCTACGTGTTGGTGAAAATAACAGCATTTTAGTTTTTTGGGATTTAGGATCAGACAATGTTCAGAAAGCCAGTTTTCTATTGTATTAAAGGTGGTCTGGGTAGCTGACCATAACTCTACTGGAGATGTGGCTGAGCAAATCAGAGTAGAGTCATCAGCATATTGGATACAGCTGACTTTTGGGATGACAGTATAAAGGTCGTTAATGAAGATGGAGAACAGCAAGGGCCCTAGTATAGAGCCTTGTGGTACTCCGAGGGTGTTAGGTAGAAGGTTAGAGAGTTTGTTCTGCCAGAGGACAGCCTGCTGTCAACCATTCAAGTAGGACTGAAACCACTGGAGGGCTCCAGTATCTAGACAGAATGTTTGCAGGGTGTGGATTAAAAGTTGGTGATCAACCATATCGAATGCCTTGGAAAGATCCAAAAAGAGGGCTGAGGATATATAATTATTGTTGCGATTATGTTTTTTGGTGTTAGTAAAGGCTAGGAGGGCTGAAGTAGTGCTGTGATGAGGACGGAAGCCATGCTGAGTGTCTGCCATAAGGCGATTTTGGATTAGGTGGTGCATGAGTTGTCTATGAACACATTTTTCCATAATCTTTGCAAGTGGAGAGAGTATAGCTATTGGTCTATAATTGGAGAATTCAGTAGAGCTGCCTCCTTTGTGAAGTGGGATTACATAGGATATTTTCCAGATGGTGGGAATTGTAGCTTCGATTGATTAGTATTGAAACTGGGTAAGCAATAGCATCAGCTGATTTTTGTAGGTACTTGGCAGGGAGTTGATCAGCAGAAAGTGTAGTGGGTTTTAATTTTTTGATCAAGGTACGGATAAGTGAAGTGGCGACTGGTTGGAAGCTGAACGCAAGTAGGTTTCTAGGGGTGCTACTTTCAGGACCAGGGGAGCTAGGAGGTAGTTGGCTAGCAAGGGCTTGAATTGTCTCAGTAAAGAATTGGCTAAAACTATCAGAAACATCTTCAGGGGCTTTATCAATAGTAGCAGCAGGGATTGGGGTTGAAGTTTGTCCAGGATGTAGTAGATTATTTAAACCTGCCCAAAACTTCTGAGGGTTATTTTGATTTACTGTCTGTAAATTACAGTAGTATTGTTTTGTCTTGTAAAATTGAGTTTTTGGTTTCGTTCCTGGATTGCCTGTATTTAATGTGATCTTGAGGGTCTTTAGAAGAACGCCATAAAGACCATGCTTTGTTTCCAAGGGTAATTTTGAGTTTAGACTCTATAGAAAGCCATGGTGCAGTTTTTGCCTTGGTTCTCTTTGA